>NW_012144300.1:940819-947128 GCF_000956105.1 Propithecus coquereli
GAGGCCGAGGCACAAGGATCACTTGAGGCCAGGAGTTTGAGACCAGTCTGAGCAACAGGGAGAGACCCCCAATTCTACAAAAAATAGAAAAATTACCCGAGCATGGTGGTGCATACCTATAGTACCAGCTACTCAGGAGGTTGAGGCAGGAGGATCGCTTGATCCCAGGAGTTAGAGGTTGCTGGGCTAGGCTGATGTCATGTCACTCTAGCCCTGACAACAGAGCAAGACTCTGTCTCAAAAAAAAAGCTGCAAAAAAAATGATAATTAAATAAAATCTATGGAGAAAAATAAGTAAGAAAGTGTTCCTACTCCCAAGTGAGACTATAGATAATGATTTGATGTTTTTTAATGTGGTAAATGCAATAATAGAAATACATCTAAAATAAAAAGTCTTTTTTGCCTTGAGCAACCTGACTGATGGATTGAGGCCTCCACTGGACTATAGCAATTTCATATCTATCAGGTTTTAATTTTCACTCTCTCTTACTTCCCAATTTTTATAATATTGTATAATCTTTTCAAACTATAACAGAAACATTATTTTAAAAATAAATGTTTAATGAAAAGACTAATTAAAAAGATTTTTAAAATACTCTAAACATTGTAAGTATCATGCGTAACAGTAGTTGAATATCAAGGGGAAATTTGTGCCTGAATATTGAAATAGCTGTATAGAAAGACTTTGGAAGAACCCATGCTAGTCTAGAGAAAAGGAATGAAGGAAAGCTTAGAGATTAATTTTCTTTAATAATTATCTCAATTCAGCTTTGATTTTGTCTACCACAAATCCTTGCCTCCTCCTAATATAACATCGTTAGCAGGGAATGGAGGTTATTCTCCTGTACCAAGGAAGCCAAAGCAGCCTCTTGCAATTTACTCCAAAATTTCAGGGCACAGCAGGGGTCAGTTAAACTACTACCGCCTTTGTTATCTGTGCACTATTTTGATGGGCACTGGGGGATGGCAAGGACAGGCGGACCTTGACGGCAGGGACAGGCAGGCTCTAAAAGCATGCTGCAATGCACTGCCACCCCACGGCTCTGGAATGCAGGAAAAAGTCTTCGTTAACCTCTTGCAATAATACTACCCTTTGGAGACATGGCTTTTTGCTTTTTCTCTTTATTTTGCTTTCACTACCTGAGTGTTGCCTGCAGACACAGCACAAGCTACAAATTTAATGACGTTGAATCAGTTCATCTTTGAAGTGAATTCTAGTTCCAAGAAATGCCACAGACCTGTCAAAGAAAAGAGAGAGACACCTCACAGAGAGGGAAATGTGTGCTTCCCACTTCCACATGCCCCTGCCATGCAGAATTGCAGATCCTGAACCATGAGGATGGTTGTGAGCCTTTCGCAGACCTCTGCCCCTTGGATGCAGCGATCCCTCTCATTTATATCTGTACATTCCTAGATTCCGTCACCATCCTAATGGATGGATGGATGGATGTGGCAGAGGTGAGGCGATACACTGACCTCAAGGTAACTAAAAGGCCAATTGGAATTTTTAAGACTGGATTTTTTTCTCTTTCAATCAAATACCCAGGTTCAAAGTTAGCCCCGCCTCTCAATGAATCATTTTCCCAAACTGTGTTTTCCTCGCTACTTTTAATTTTTTTTAATTGTACATCTCAAAGCACTAGAGATTAGGGAATCAATATCCCCTCCTGCCTCTCTTCCGCTCCTCTTAATTCTATCAGAATATTCGTAAAGTTCACTAAGTCGAGCGGCAATCAGAATATCAGCTTCGTGAATGGCTGATATTTAATCTTCTCTAAAAACATAAAAACACAGCTCTGAGGCCAAGATTGGACTGATAACCTGCAGTCAAGTTCCCCCTGATCCATGCTGCGAGGTGCTGGTAAAAGGTCTGTGCGGTCTGCTTACCTCACAGAGAAAGGCAATGCTAACTTCCTTGCGCTTCCTACAGATTTGTAAGACAAACAGAAAAAGAGCCAGTCAGGGTCTCGCTTTGGTGGCCTAACAATTACCCATTGTGTTGTACCCAGCCCAGCACATTCACATTCACCAATTAGCTATTTTTATCTTCTTTTGGAGAGGATAATTAAAACATGGTCAGAGAAACGAGAAATGTTCACTCCAGAATTACCTAGAACTGAAATGATCCTGTGAATGACCGGGTTGGAGGCCTGCTAGAATTGGATATCCTGACACATAAAGCTTAAAGACCACAGTTTACTACAGAGCTCTAAGAATACATTTTCCTCAAGTGCTCATAAAGAACATCAAGCTGGGGAGAGGCTAGAGCAGGGAGAATTTGCAAATCTCCTCAGTTTCTGCTAAGAGATGTGCTCAGGCTGGTGGCAATGGTATTCTGCCTGTCAAGGGGAGATCTTGCCGGGTTGCAGAAAGGCCTGTCACTGTGAAACTCTGCATAATTGCTTTATATAGCTGCAAAAACTAACATTAGTTAGCCACATCAGCTGGCTCTATCATCCAGTTCTTTGTGCACTTACAATCCTGTTGGCACCACCTTGCTTTATTGTCCAGAGGCACTACAATAATAGGTGGGCTGTAATATGACAATTGGTGACATGACCAGTCTGTGTGCTTGCCCAAACAGGTATCTACAAGGTCTAAGAAAAATTGAGAACAGTAGGCTTAGCCCCTTTACTATTAGCCCCATGTTAAATATGAAAAGAAAAAAATCAAAGCAGAGGGTGGCTGCATAACTGCCCAACATCACAACTAATGTGTTGTAGAGTCAAAAATGAACCCACATGATCTAGTTCCATAGTTCATGCTTTTAACCACGGCACTGTGATGTACTGCAAAACTACCTATATATGTTTCTGAGGGAAAATACCCTACTTAGAGCGAACCACAGCTTTGCTATGGTTAGAAAAAGAAAATTAGTCTTCACTCAGATTGACACCTAAAGCCACAGACTTAGAATTAATAAGAGGCTGAGTCATCATCTTGTCCAGTCTCCGGTCCAGAGCATAAATCCCTCCTATAAAACCTCCAACAGACCGTACATTTCCTAGTATTGCCACAAATACCACAACCAACAAGAGCGAGTGTTTACTGAGCACACTGTGTGTGTGACTCTCTTAAGAGCTCTGTGTAAGATCTAGCATTTAGTCCCTACCAGCTAAGAAACACAGAATCCTCATTTCACAGATAGAAAAATTAAGGAGGAAAGAGTAAATGATTTGTCTAGGATCACATGTCTTGTAACTATCAGGCTCAAGATTGCCTACAGAAAGGGGTCTAGAAGTCGAGGTCGGGGTGCAAGGCCTTGCCAGGGAGGAGGAGGGAATGCTGTGGAGGGCACAGCTGTTTTCCGGGCCCCCAGCATGGCGGATGTGCTCAGCAGGGCTCTGCTGATGTCCTCTAGGCTACCCGTTCATTCTTTCGTGAGCTGCCCTTTCACCCCTCTCCTATTTAATCTGCTTGTTTTATCTTTCACTCATTCAACAGATTCTTCATGAGCACCCAGCAGCAGCCAGAGACTGATGTAGGCACAAGATAAAGTGAACAAAATGGGAATTTTTCCTCTTATGGAGCGTGTAGACTGTTGGGGACAGGAGAAGTGTGTTTTTGGGCAGGGGTTAGGTGTGGCTGGCCCGATGCCCTCAGCTCTAGGAATGGGCGTGTGACTCAGGCCTGGCCAAGCACACCAGTACATCCCCTGCCCCAGATGCTTGAATAAGGCTCTGACCTAAATTAAGCCAATGAAACCCTTTCCTGGGGCTCCTGCTGGACTTTCATGAAAGCATGCTCTTTTTCCCCAAAAATCCTAGCTCTGAGGATCATACGAGGAATCCAAAGTGTCTAGGAATCATCTTTTCTAAAATGTGAAGAGGGCTATTTTCTAAAAAGGGAGCCAAACCAAAAGAAACAAAGCCAAATACTTAAGAGGCAGATTCTGAATGACTGTGATCGAGTTCCTGGATCCTGCTATGCCTGAAACCAGTATTCTGGGTTTGTAGCAACATGAATCAAGAAATTCCTTTTTCGAGTTAAGTTTGAGTTGGGTTATTTTCACTGGCAAAACGTGTGTAGACCAGCACAAGTGAGCCAGCCAGGACTCCACTCTGAATACGGAGCTGAGCATCACCTTGGAGAATCCGAGGCTGGGACCGTGGTATAAAGAGACAATAAGCGATCCATAGCACCTAATGTGATGTGATAAGAATGGCATTGTTCCTTCCTCCCAAAACCCACAACCCAGTCTAATTAGGGGAACAACATCAAATTTCAGTAGAGGAGAATTCTAAGAAATACCTGACCAATACTCTTCAAAAATGTCAAGGTCGTCAAAAAACGGGCATGGTCAGAAAAACTGTCACAGCCAAGAGGAGATTAAAAGAGACACGACAAGTAAATAGGAAAAGAATATTGTGGAAAAACTAATAAAATCAAAATTTAAAAATAAAAATTAGTTAATTTAAAAAGAAAAAAAGAAGGGAGACGGATAATCTCTACCTTCTCTTCCAGTTGGTCCTTGCTCTGAGAGTTCACTGGTCTAGTAAGATGATGGCAAAAGAGAACTCCCTCAACTCTAGAAACCGGAGCTCTCTTGCATCTCCCGGATTACATTTTTTTTCACGAGGCCTCTTCCATTCATTCAGCACACAGGGCTCTCTGTAAGGTACTGTTGCTCGAAGCAGTTCAAACTGCGGCTTTGTGTTTGAGGACTTCAAAATCTGGGGCGCCTCGGAGAGAGAAAGTGGGAATCTCCTCTCTATTAGAGGCTCTCAGACCCGCTGCCTCCCCAGGAGAGTTATCCTAGGGCTAAGTCAGCCTCTGGCTGGGAGGACCCTATATTTCAGGCAGCTGGGTCTCTACAGCAGAGCCCAAGAAGGAAGAAAAGGGAATTGGCTTCCGTTGGCCGGCCTTGAGAAATGACCAGAAGCTCTTAAACACATCCAGATCCACAATCACTTATCTTAAATCCTCAGAATTTAGGGTTTTTCGAAATTTTAGAAGGCAAATATGGTGCGTCACTGAGAGCTCGAGCAGGGTCTGGGACCATACCCATAATCAAATATATCAGAATTATCAAAGCAAAATGAGAAAAATCCCTCTAAGTGGGATAAATATTATGAGTATAAATAACCTCGCATGAATTCCAATCAGGTTTTGGTGCCAGTGAGTTTTGGTGCCAAACTTACAGTAAAATTCTTGATTTTCAGAGCTTTCGTGATGTCAGAATTTTGGACAAAGTACTGTTGACCTGATTAACCCTCTCAGCTTCAACCTCAAGAGAAAAGCAGTACTAACCTCATCCTTTCCCTCACTCCCTCTGGCTGTGCTTGGTTCATTTCCTAACCCTGAGGAAGGTCATTCTTAATGCTCAGACTTCTTTCAGCCACGTAATAATATCAGTGTTTTGGAGGGAGTTGCCCTGAGTTGGCTTCTTTCCCTGACCTACTTCCTTAGTTCTCCTGACCTCATCCGCATATTACGCAGTGGTTCTCAAACTTGAGCTTGCATCACAGTCGCCAGGAGGATTTACTGAAACTCAGATTACTGAACCCTACTCCCAGAGTTTCTGACTCAGCAGGTCTGGGTGGGGCCTGAGAACTGCTTTTCTAACAGGTTCCCAAGTGATGCTACAGAGTCTGGTCCCAGGACCCCACTCTAAGGGCCCACTGAACCACTTGATGGCACTTCTTTATCTCACACTGAAGTGAAGACACCAATAAACACTCAAACACATTTTTCGTCTTTATAAAAATGATCTCCCAAATGGCCCCAATATGTACTTGATGACTCACAGCTGCCTGCCTGTTTGATGACATATAGAGAGACAGAAAGCCAGCTGGGTACTTGTCATGGAAAGCTTGGTTGCCATGGGATTTTATGGGATGTCACCCTGAGAAGCCCAAGTTGGGCTCTTCATAGGTGGTATAAGAATCAAAAACAGCAACTTTAAAGAGGGTTGAGGAGTGAGGGGTGAATTTTGATTTTAAATAAGATCTCTGAATTGAAGTTTCCATTCCCAAAGCACTGTATCATGTTGCTGTGTGAAAAAAACAACTTTGCATATGACTTTTCAAAAGTCGTTAAACATGCAATATGCCATTCTCCTTTTAAATACGTAACTGTCAGTCAACGTGGAAACCCCAGTGGACACAGATTCTCTTCCTTCAGGAATCAGGGAAGTTGTGCAAACTCTCAGGAGTTGATTTTCTTAATTTCTCTGCTTAAGAGGTCAGTAATCTACTTGCAGACCAGGATATCTCTTTTTGACACCCATACATATTTTTTTCCAACTCTATCCCTCCATCTTTATCTCCTAGATCTTACCCACTAACTCCAGGAAAATCCCTTCTTACT
>NW_012144300.1:947838-972417 GCF_000956105.1 Propithecus coquereli
TTGGTATTAATTGATCAACACATAAGTGCACATATAAGAATAACATCTATTGGATGTTGGGCAGGGGGGAGGGGGGAGGGGGGATGGGTATTTGCATACACAAAGAGTGCGACGCGCACCATCCGAGGGATGGACACACTTGAAACTCGGACTTGGCGGGGAGGGGGGGAAAGGACAACATACATAACCTAAGCATCTGTACCCCCATAATATGCTGAAATAAAAAAAAAAGAAATATGCATTTTGGCCTCAATAAAGACTTATCAGCCAATCCACTTCTTGGTCAAAGACTAAATGTACTTCTATATTCCCTTAACCATATAACACGTATTTAACAATAGAGAGCTTTTAATGAACACATCCTAGCTAACTCATAGATTATCAATTGAACTGTGTGATGAGTATTTACTTTGCAAAAAGATTCTTGGCTTTTCAAAAAAATTATAGTTTCCTTTAAATAGTCGCATATAAAGGCATATTTTGACTCGTACACATGTTCACGCACATAGCTGTTGCTGAAAGTGAGTGTAAAAATAAAATAGAAATGAAAGGGAAATATCATCACTCCTATTTTAGGCCTGTAGACTCTGCCTCATTAGATCAACTCCCATTTCAGAAAGCATGTGCCATTCTACGTAGATGTTACATTGAACATTAGCAGATGCTGCTTCGTGCCCTCCCCACAGCCCACAACAAGTAGCAGGGTGAAATCTAGGGCTAAGGATGTCCGGTGATGCCTTTCATGTGGGGTTACCAAGAGCAAGAAGGCCGAAGAGTAAACCATATGTTTCCAAGTAACCCTTCTGCAGTTCATTCTTAGAGGTAAGAGATGCGTCTCAGGAATCTCTGCCCCAGTGGAAACTGTCCTGCATTTAAACCTGTTCCTGCCCCATCCCTCAGCTCGGGGCCCTGTCTCTAATCTTAATCCTGGGTATTCAGGATGGGGCCTGCAAATGGATTTCTTCACATTCTCTCCATTCTATGCCTTGAATGCTCTCATCTTTTCATATTCCTTAACTGTCCTTTAAAGACAAAATCCAGCCCCGTCACTACAAAAGAATTAGGTTGGTATGTAGCCCTTTCTTAGAGGTATATAACCCCCATGCTCAGGCCACTCGGCTCCGTGGAAATAAGAGAAGAATTACATAACTCACTCATTACCTGAGAAGACCGTCAGGGTACATTTTCCTCAACCAGACACCACTGTGCCAAAATTGTGCCACCAGGGATGGAGTGACCATGTATTTTATCAGTGCCTACTATGTGGCAGGTCTGTGCTAGACTAGTGTATGAAGATTACTAAACTGGTCCCTACCCTCAGGTGGCTCAGAGTCTAGCAGAGGGAGCCCTCCTTTGGGGTAATTAGTGTTCTTTCTCTGTTGCCCTCCTACTATGCAACTACTCCTGAGTATAATTAATAAAACAGCATACGATGTATTGTACATCCGATCTTTCCTCAGAATCCCTAAGTATATCTGTGGGAGAAGACAATTTTTTAATTTATTTATTTTTAAATCCAGTTATTTTATTTATTTAAAAATATTAAGGGAATACAAGTGTTTTTGTTACATGGATGGACTGCATAATGCTGAAGTCAAGGCTTTTAGTGTGTCCATCACCAGAATAGTGTACACTGTACCTGATAGGTAAGCTTTTATCCTTCTCTCCCCTTCCCATCTTCTTAGTTTCCAATGTCCTTTACACCGCTTTATTACCATGTGTGCCCGTTGTTTAGCTCTAAGTTATTAGTGAGAACGTGTGGTGTTTGTTTTTCCATTCCTGAGATACTTCACTCAGGAGAATGGTCTCCAGTTCCATCCAAGTTGCTGCAAGAGACGTTATTTCATTCCTTTTTTGTGGCTGAGAAGACAATTTTTAAAGAAAAAAATTCTCACGAACCACTGAAATAAATACAACGACCCACACACCCTAGTTTGAAAAAAACCCAACGGTGTCACTCTAAAAACTCACTTTGCTACAACCGTCGCCCTTCTGTGATCAAGAGCCATTCACCCGCCATTACTTCAATGCAGCAGTAGATGGCGCCAGAAAACTGCCACGTAAGAGTAACCGCACAGGCACTCGGCTTACAATGGCTCCTCTCTCCTCAGGGAGTCGTAGCATTTCACACACGGAGCCTCAAATTGCCCCTCATAGGTATTATTTTCCTCAGAGAAGACCTGGAAAAATAAAAACAAACTGATATTCTAGCAAGAGAAGCGCCCACCGTTGTCACTGTCAACAGTCTGATTTAAAGCAAAGGGCCAGCCATGTGGCTTTCAGGCAACCTCATGACTTTCCAAGTGAGTAACCTTAAGCAATTCTGAGTTCTCACTTCCTCATCTACTCATTAGAGTCAGAATTTCATCTAGCTCCCTGAGAGAAATGTGTGAGAACCAAATGCCATGCCGGATTTGAAAGGCTTTTGCAGTTTTGCGATGGGTTATTTATTAATTAGCATTAGCACACATTTCCCTCTGAGGTCAGAACGCATCCAGGGTGACACAAACTGAGGGGGGAAAGGCATTTTCTCTGCAGAAGCACAAGGTGCTCTGCCCGGGAATGCGGTGTTTCCATCGTGCTTGGCCAACACACTCAGTAGCGTACAGCAAGGGAACAGAAGTGCTATTCAGGTCTGGATACCAGGGATTTGCCCTCCCAGCTCTCTGTTAACATATCACCCGTGACTCAATTCCAGTCTTAGGCAGACGCCCTGGAGTACTCCTGGAGTTCACCCTCTCAGCAAACTCCCAGGGAAACTAAAATCTAAGCAAAATAGTGAAGAGTGAAAAGAATCTCAGAAGTTCCTCTCTTCTTTCATATCTTGGTTTCAACTTTCCCCACCCAGATAATCCTGTGCTGCCAATTTTAACCAGGCTTTCCCATTGTGTAGGAAAATGAACAAGAAAAGGAATAGATGGCTTAACATGTTACCACTTCCAGAAACATTTATAATTTAAATGAGAATTGTGGTGAAAGGATGGTGTTTCATCCGAAGAAAAGAATCCCTAATGGTCAAATGTGAGCCACTGTAGGGAGAGAGCTTTGAAGTCACCATCTCCTCACATCAGAAAAGTCATCTCTCATAGGTTTTAACATAAGGCTCAGCCAGCTTTTCCCCTTCCTGCCCCCCAAATTCTTCCCTCTAGTGTATGCAACCGACCACACTCTGTGGAATGTACACACTGTGCTCTCTTCTTCCCTCCATGCCCCCCCCTCCGCAGCAGCCACACTTTTAAATTTTCTGACTCTTAACTCAATGTTGAAGTTATTTCTCCATACGTACATGTACTCAACAGAAATCAAGCTAGCCACTATGCAGGCACCAAAACTTAACAGTAATACTTTAACTCTGTGTACTATTTTATAATTGACAAAGTGCTTCCATTCAACAGGCCAAAGGAGGGAAATGACACGCAGTAAAAGGCCCGAGGTCCCAGGGCTGACTAGGAGCAGGACTGAGACTTAAATGCAGACCACTTTCTCCCAGCAGTCCAAGGACCATCACCTTCTAACACTAAGAGCTTTCTGGAAGCTATGGAAAAGGAGCCTGAAGAACAGAATGATAGTGCCATGAAAATGCCCTAATGACCCACACCTGCTCCTCCAGGCCCACAGACTCTCCACGGGGACCAAAGGGAATCACCTCTACCGCGAGAGCAGTGGCAATCTCGCTACTGGGGATGAGAGAGTGAGAACAAAGGTAGTTCTATCTTGGCCCCTGGCCACTACTCCTTCTCTTTTTTTTTTTTGAGACAAAGTCTCACTCTGTTGCCGGGCTAGAGTGCCGTGGCATCAGCCTAGCTCACAGCAACCTCAAACTCCTGGGCTCAAGCGATCCTCCTGCCTCAGCCTCCCGAGTAGCTGGGACTATGGTCATGCACCACCATGCCCGGCTAATCTTTTCTATATAGTTTTAGTTGTCCAGCTAATTTCTTTCTATTTTTCTAGTAGAGACGGGATCTCGCTCTTGCTCAGGCTGGTCTCGAACTCCTGAGCTCAAACGATCCGCCCGCCTCGGCCTCCCAGAGTGCTAGGATTACAGGCGTGAGCCACTGCACCTGGCCACTATTCCCTCTTGGATTCCCTTGATACAACCTGCTGGACTGGCCCCGACGACCCCCACACTCCATATTTGCATGGACTGTGCTCATGCGTCACAGTGACCACTTCTCAGGCACAGAGTAACCTCCTGCCTGCTTGCTCTAACTAAACCCACCAATTAAAACTCCCCTCAGGAAACCCACTTGGATAACACCCGAGACTCCATAAAGTCATAGGTCCACAGATTCTTCTCTCTCTCTTCACGTGCTCCCTGACCTCCACGTGTGTGGGACTCTGGGCATGCTGTGTACCCCCCAGGGCCCGTAAGTAATAAAATCTTTGTTTCCATCTTGTGTCTCTCCTAATCATTGAAAGGGTACTCTTCCTCTTAAAGATCCTCAATTACAACATCCCTTACCTGGAGATAATTTCTACAGATGTCATCCGAGGACAGAAAGAGAAACAAGGCGTGAAGCTCATTTGGTCATCCTTAGGGACGTATCAGGAAACCCTATCAGCACAAAGGTGAGGCTGCAGGTAGCTGCTGTCCCGGGACTTATCAGCACCTGCAGTTGAGTGGTTTCTCTGTGCCTGCATAGTGCTCTCTAGGCACATCCTTGCTTCCGGGGGCCCAGTGGCTATCTTGTATGCATATGTATGTATGTGAAGGCATATATTTATATATATTTCTGTACATATGTACCCATAAATATACATATTTCATAACACATATTTATATAAATATTTGCAGGTACATATATGCACACACAAACACAATCCTTCATGAATGGGACTAAATGGGACTGCAAAAAGACAAAAACAATACCCCACACTTCTACAAAACTTTCTAACTTTATCAAATACGTTTCATCTATTGCTACGTCATTTAATTCCAAAATGGTGAGATAGAGTGGGCAGATATCATGATTGGTGCTATTTGATAGATGAACTTAAACTTTTAATACATTGTGTTGGTCTGAAACAAAACTAGACTCAGGTTCAATGTTTTATTCATATCACCATGTCCCTGACACGCACTGTGGTACAGTTTGGAGTATAAACTTTCAATGTTTTATAAACATATCTTGGGAATTATTTTTTCTGACAGCACCTCACACATTACATTTCATTCTCTATAATTAAAATAAAAATAGAAATGATAAAAATCGTTTGGATGCAACTCACCTTAAAATCACTGGTCTATTTTTCTCTAATCGACCTGCACATTAAGAATCACCTGAGGTCTTTTTAAAAACATCAATGTCTGGGCTTCACCTCTGTCCAATTAAAGTTTCTGGAAGTAGACAGGGCAAAGTAGTTTTTGAAGCACAACATGGGATTTTAATGTGCAACCATGGACCGAGATGGTTCAGAAATATACAGCCTCATCCAATGCATCACATGACGCCAGATTATTTTGGACACAATTGTGTGTGTAGATGTCCCATTTATATAATACAAATGCCCCCAAATCTACCAAGGGTCACCTTTTTCACTATTATCTATCATCTTATGTCCACTACCCTCCCCAATATTTTCAGGTATCCAAGAGGCATGTTGCTTTCAAGCACTCAGAGTAACATCACCACTACTTCATGGAAAAAATTTTACTAAAAGTTTAGGTCTAATAGGAGACCATAGCTCCTAAAAAGAAAAAAAGAAAAAAAAGAACTAGGCATGATTGTTCTTGAAGCTTCTTGGCCCTGCCACAACGGATTCTCCTTGGTTGTTTTTTTCTTTGTCATCAACAATTTTCATGTTTCGATATCCAAACAGATTTTTCTACCACTCTTCCTCCTATAGTCCCAGGGGTCCTCACCACCTCTCTACCAAGCTATGGCTCAAGAAACTCACATTCCGGCCGGGCGCGGTGGCTCACGCCTGTAATCCTAACACTCTGGGAGGCCGAGGCAGGTGGATCGCTCAAGGTCAGGAGTTCGAGACCAGCCTGAGCAAGAGTGAGACCCCATCTCTACCAAAAAATAGAAAAGAAATTATCTGGACAACTAAAAATATATATATATAGAAAAAATTAGCCGGGCATAGTGGCACATGCCTGTAGTCCCAGCTACTCGGGAGGCTGAGGCAGAAGGATTGCTTGAGCCCAGGAGTTTGAGGTTGCTGTGAGCTAGGCTGACACCACGGCACTCACTCTAGCCAGGGCAACAAAGTGAGACTCCGTCTCAAAAAAAAAAAAAAGAAACTCACATTCCCTCAATTTTATTACACAAAGCAATCTGTCACTTTTGTCTCCATCTTCTCCTGTAGATCATTCCAAGAGGCATCACCTTTTTTTTATTATTATTATTACCAAAATGACCCATCCAGTATTTTCCTTAGCATCTGGTTGAAGCTTTGAAGTTATTATCTTTCTTTGACTTGTTACAGACTGAGTTTGTGGCCTGTGATCACTCCCCTCACCACTCTGAGTGTGAGTGTGTGTGTGTGTGTGTGTGTGTGTGTGTGTGTGTAAAAGATCAGAGGCAGGAAATCACTGACTGTCTTGTGGAAGAGTGGTTAGAACCCTGAGTGAACAGAGCACGTGCTAGGCACGTTTCAGAGACTCACAGAAAGAGACAGCCCTCTAAGGAAGCCACCTAAGAGAAGCAGCACTTCCAAGGAGGCAGCCAGAAAAGGCTGATCTGTGGCCCAAAAGTAAGGTGGTTGAGCATTGAGCCATCAGAGATTGTCCCCAGACCAGTTTCATTTAATGCCACCTAAAGTCTTGTCTCAATCAATCGAAAATATTCACCAAGAGCCCTGTGCGACCTCCACCTGGGGAGAGGTTCTGTGCAAGAGAGGGGCTACACTCCCAGGGCAGCCACACGGTACCAGACACTGAGCTGGGTACTTGCAACACAACAAGCCTTCAAGACGGGATGAAAGAATTCTTTGGGCAAGATGTCTTCGGGACGTCCCATCCAGCCCCAAATTGCAAAATCTTCCTAATCAGATTCTGATAGGAGAAGGAAGGCACCCCCTGACTTGAGATCTTCAGGGTGTTAACGAGCAAACTGGAAGATTCTAGACTGTTTGTGTTAGTGTCTGTTGCAGTATTTAGTGGAATATGCAAGCAAGTCAGAATGGTTTCAGGAATAGGGGATCTTGCTCTGAGCAATGGTCTAGAATTTCAAAGCTAGAAGAGAACCCAAGAAGTCATCTAATTTACCTCTTCATGATACCGATAAAGAAATTGGAATTCAAGGAGTAGTCGGATGCACTTAACTTCTTAGTGGCACAGCCGAGGCTACTTGGTCTCCTGGCTTCCTGTCAAAGGACATTTGGTGAATACATAACCTGGCATAAAACACATCCTTAATTAATACTTATTTTCCTTATTATCAGAAGAAGCCTTAAGATGTTAAACTGCCTATATTTCGATAAAAAGATCATGATGGTGAAAAATATACATTTCCTGACACAAATCATAAATGCCATTTCCTTTCTGGCTACACTGCCCACTCCTTCTCTCTTTCTGTCTAATACCACACCCTTCGCTCCCACAATATATATCACAATGCCTGAAGACAGCAGCTCTTCATACAACTGCCCATGAAAACTGTTTAGAGAAAGCCAATGTTTCAGTCTGACCCCAAATAACAAAATTCAGAGCCCTGAACAAAACATGGCCCTAGTTTTGTTGACTTAAGAGATTTTATGCCAGCACATTTTCTAAGCCATTAGTCCCAACATTTTTGGAAACGGGGACCACTTTCATGGAAGACAGTTTTTCCATGGACGGGGGCACATGGGAGCGAAGGGAGCCAGGAGGGGATGGTTTAGGGATGATTCAGTGCATTACATTTATTGTGCAGTCGAACCTCTCTGCTAATGATGATCTGTATTTGCAGCCACTCCCGAGTGCTAGCATCACCGCCTCAGCTCCACCTCAGATCATCAAGCATTAGATTCTCATAAGGAGAGCACAACCTAGATCCCTCGCATGCGCAGTTTACAGTAGGGTTCATGCTCCTATGAGAATCTAATGCCACCACTTATCTGACAGGAGGCGGAGCTTATGCCTTGATGCAAGTGATGGAAGCAGCTGCAAATACAGATGAAGCTTCACTGGCTTGCCCACCACTCGTCTCCTACTGTGCAGACTGGTTCCTAACAGGGCCCTGACCAGTACCAGTCTGCAGCCCAGGGGTTGAGGACCACAGTTCTAAGCTTTATCACCTCTGGATCTACAACTAACTGTGATAGAGAGGTAAAGTCAATGCCAACGCTGCCTATTAAACAATGAGCTTACAAAATTCCCAGTATTTTGCTAAAATACTGGGCTATCCTCAAAGGAAGCCTATCTTAACCACATACACACACACACACACACACACACACACACACACACACATATACACACACACACACACATGCACAAACACATGCAAATGCATGGACTTTCCAAACTGAGGCACAGTCAACAGAACCATGAACTGAGTGAGAATAAGGAAGCCCAGATATAGGTTTGGTTCTTTTGCTGACTGGCAAAAGACACTACCCAAGGGGCCTTGCTTTCCTTACCTGAAATCAAGAGGGATGGATGAGATAATCCCCATGGCCCCTCCATCCACAAATTTCTATGATTACATATAATCATATAGATATCCTCGTTAATATCCAGAGTGATGTGACTTAGGTTGGTTCATCAGAAGGATAGACATGCTTCCAAGGACGGCCTTGGCAAACCACTTTAAGAAACTCAATGTTGCTAAGAAAAATTAATGTTGAAAAAATGGGTTCAGCCAAGTTGGCATTTTCCCAGTAACCTGCTTTAGTTGGCAGAAAAGCTGCAGAATCCCAGTGGCCACAGGCTATTATTGAGGTCGTGGGATTCTTTCTCCACAGCCCAAGCACAACCCTCCCAGCACCAGGACAAAGGCCTCTTCTGATACCTACTCAGAGGGCACTCATCTGGTCCAAACCCCCACTCTCTGTTTGCCTTGGAACATTCTCTACAAACATTTAATTACGGCCCAGCCTGGCTTATCTTAAATGAATGTATCAGGTCTGGCTCCTTCTGGTACAGAGGCAGAAAAATAAAGAAGCAAACAACTCACTGCTACTTCTGTCCTCCTGAGCAAGGAAGAAGAGGCAGAGGAGAGGGATCAAATAGGAGGAAAATGACACTGGAAATACTAAATGGAAGAACCAAGAGGCAGGTGGAAGGAAGTATCATTAAGGTAGTTGGTTGGGAAGGAACTGAGCAGTAGCCTCTCTACTACCCATTTGTTAAACTAATTATGGAAGCTGATGGGTAAGTTACATGATTTGCAGAACAAGATACACATTTCTCAAACGCATGCATTCAAGAGCTCTTAACACTCAACACATAAATTGGTGCATGGTAGCCTTCGAAATCAACATTCAGGGCCTTGATTTCAAATGTGACAAAGATGTGACAAAGATGTTGAAATCCGTGTGACCTCAGAAGAACTGAACATGTCAAGTGATGGGGGTAGAGTATCCAGGATGCATTCTCTCCATGACGAAGCTCAAGGGGGCTGAGGAGGTGGCGCTCTGATATACTTTTCCCTTTTTCCTTTCATCATGCAACTTGAGCATACCAAGTGTTTGGACTGAATGTTTGTGTCCCTCTAAATTTCATATGTTGAAGCCCAAACCCTCAATGTGCTGGTATTTCAAAGTGGAGTCTTTTGGAAAGTTCAAATGAGGTCATGAATGTGGAGCTCCACAATGAGATTAAGGCCTTTACAGGAAGATGAAGAGAAACCAGAGCTCTCTCAAAGAAGAGGTCATGTGAGCACACAGTGAGACTGCAGGGGCCACCAAGCCAAGGGGAAGAGGCTTCAGGATGAAATCTGCCTTGCCAACACCTTGATCTTGGACTTCCTAGCCACCAGAACCAGAAGAAATAAAATTTCTATTGTTGCAGCTTTGTTGTAGCAGCCTGAGCAAACTAAGACACCAAGATGCAGAAATCACGGTCCTTCAGTTAAGTTCTTACCAAGACCTTAAGTGGATACTATAGTGCATCGGCCGTCTCAAGCCCTTCTTTGTGGCATTTAATCAATACCACAAAGAAGTTGAAATAAATCCCAAGGGTCACAGGTTACTGGGTAGAGTTTTCCAGATAAACAGACCGCTGCTGCTTCCTCATTGCTCTCTCTAATTTCCAACGTGGACATTCCTTCACAGACCAGAAGACAGGTCTGAGTTCCTCTGACTAGTCTGACCATTCAGCTTTTCTCCATGGTCTGAGGCTCACCAGTTAGCACTGAATTACATGCCCTCATAGACCTTTCACTTTTTTTTTTCTCATTTCTGTTCTCCCTGAAGATCAATTATAAGCACCAAAAGTGCCAAGAGCATCTCTCATTTGTTTTCAGCCTCCATAAAAACTTGGCACAATACTTAGCATATCGTGAGGAATCCATAAATATTTGATTTGTGGGTCACGTAAAAAGCAACAACGTTTTGTGGCCAGGGAAAGAGCCACAATCTGTTACACTCCCCACTTGGGTCCAGGAAATGCCTGCCGTCTTTTACAATCGGGATAAAGGCTTTTCTCTTACTCAGCACCACATCTAACAGCAATAATTGCTCATGTCTGCCTAGTCCTTCAGAGCACACAAAGTGGCTTCCAAAAGATCGTTCCTGCAGGTTCCTTCCCACAGATCTGGGAAGCTGATCTTCAGGTGGGAGCCTCTCAGAGTAGATCGAAGCATAAAGCCCATCTCAGCAAACATTGCCTCTCTCCCCGACCTCCTTGAACACCATGTGGGACGGCACTAGGGAACCCAACTCTAGCAAAAATTGCAGTGATTGAAGTAAAAGAGTGCTGTTTCAAAAGCTCTTTTTACTCACAGACAGGAGTCATAAGGGAAAATCTCAAATCCTGACCTAGACAAGGGAAAGATTTTTCAAAAGCAGACATGATCAGCTTCATCACATTCAAAACTCCCCCATGATCTAGGGCTACACTACAGCCCTTTGTCCACAGGAAGGTGAAGAAGCAGAATATGTTACGGGGTGTAATGCTACACACACAAGTAAAGGGAAAGGCTCTTGGAGATCACATAGTATCACTGCTTTCTTTTATGGACCATAGAACCAGAAAGCCTTTATGGAAAAAATAAGTCATAAAAGGGTAACATCAGGTTCTTAGCTAGAGGAGTGTATGCAAGAGAGGAAAGAAGTTGTCAAAATTCCTTTATCCAAAGCTAGAAACGAATCTCCAATCTGTCACTACCAAAGAGTGCTTTCACTATACAGGCCACCCTCAATTTGCAGATTTGGGTTCAGATCAGCATTTTTTTAATTGAACCAGTAGAACAGATTACTTCAACAGCAATCCACAACACTTCCCACCTAGTAAATGAAAGAATTGTTTCATTAAAATTTTGAAATTTTATATATAAAACTGTACCAGGTCTTCCTGTAAAATGTATTTCTTACTACAGTGCTGGACAAAGAAGTTTGACAAGTTTTAGCCTAGCAGCAGCAAGATTGCTGATGGGGTGGTATTGTTTGCACTTTCTCCTTTCCTGGTATTAGCACAATGAAAGAACAGCACTGTTTGTTTTGTGATAGATCAGCACTCTCTGGAGCAGCTGAGCAGAGAGTGTAGGCCCTGGATTCTGGGCTGTGAATCATGGCTGCATCATTGCTGAGCGGGTGGGCCTTACGTGAGTTACTCAACCCCATAGAGTCTCGGTTTCTTCATCGTTACATAGGGATAACACCTATTTCATTCAGGGCATCTCGAAGACTAACATATTACCTATAAAGTACCCAGCATGGTGCCCAGTAGATAAAATTATTCAATAAATGTGAATTCCTGCCCCATCCACAATTCCCACCTCATACTACCTCTTCTGTAGGGCTTGTAAGATCACCTCTGCCTTTCCCCACTTTTCTGAGGATAAGCTTTTTTCACCCTGAAAATACCACATAACACTCCAACTGAATCATTTCCAGAGGCAGTTGCTGAATCAAAATGAGGCGAACATATAATTTAGTCAAGTTTTCAGAAATGTATGTCCCAAAAAATACATAAAGCAAGACTTCACCAAGGCCTATTCTTGTTGTCATGGCTTGTATAGCACAGAGGCCTAAGAGAAATGCTTCGATAGAGGAGCAGTTTCAGTACCTTCAAGGTCTCTGAAAAATGTCAGTTTTGTATTTGAAGCAATAAAATCAACTTCTGTATCTCCTCCCTCTGACTGCACATTCCTTATGATCAGGGGGTTTCCACAGCACCCGGGAAGGACTCTCAATAAATATTAACTAAGGAAAGACAGACCAGGAAAAACTCACTGTTATTCTCTGGCTTAGCCATTTAACTATGAAAGGTCAGAGGCCTTTGTGGTTGTCTGTTCCTGTGGAATCCCCCACCCTCAGCGGGGAGCAGACCCCGTGGAGCCTGTCTCAGACTCTCAGTCAGGTGTTAAACTTTTCTAACTATGAAAATGTCCCAAATTCCAATGTCCTGAGACAAGCAAGTTAATCAAGTGGCTCTACGCTGTCACTCATCTGGCAGGGTTTATGTGGGGATGTTTCCTCTCAGAACATTCTAGTGCCTTGTCTATCTCTCACTGTTGCCATCTTCCTCTTCCACCCTCTCTCCATCATGTCAATTCTTTTCCAAAGCCTCCCCTCCGTTTCTAGTCAGAATAATTCGACTTGTCTTTCTATCATGTTTATACCTTTCCCAAAGCACTTACTGCAGTCTGATTTGGGTAACGATTACTTTGAAAGATGCCGTCTTTCCCCATAGACCATGAGCACCTTAGGAGCACGGACCATGTCTTGTTTTTAATACCCCTCCTCTGACCTTCATCCACAACACAATGCCCAGCCCGTTCAACACAGGCTGCTGAACTGGACTGAAAAAATAGTCTCCTTACCAAATTGTTCATTTGTGCCAAAAACCGGATCCCAGGGACCTCTTTCTTTGCCATAATATCAGGAGAGAGCATTTTAAGAGACAAGAAAGAACAGAAGGATCCAAAGGAGAGAAGTTAGAAGATGGAAAAGCTTTCTTTTCCACCCTTCATGGCTGTTTCCTCTCTGTGTATGCCACATCCATCCTCCTACTTGCCTAAAGCTGCGCTCCCAATTCAGCTACGGTTTAAGGACTGGTTTTACCTGAAAAGCAACTCACTCAGGCTGAAACTTTCAAAGACTTCCTGGATCTCTAATGAGAATGACACTGCATTTCAATTTAGAGTTTTGTTTGCCATAATCTATAAGCATTCTCTAACTAAAGAACCCATCTCTAGTCAATCAAGTGTTCAATTTGCCTCCCGCCCACAATTCCTTGCATCCAGACCTTTGGAGGGGCACGGAGCTGAGCACCTGGCGGGGGTGGATGGTGTCCTACAAAGCTGTAACTTCCCACACTACTATCTGAGCATCCGCCCACCCTTCCGATGGTCACTCACAGGCTGGACCTGCAGCTGCCACTGTCACCAATTTAACACATGATTTTGGCCAACAAGCAATGCTGGGAGCCCTTTTGCTGTGGCTGGAACAATGTTCCTGACATATGTTCCCAGCGCCAGAACCATGATGAGGCTCCTTCCAATTTTCTTTCTCCCCCTGTGGGTTTGGTGAGTGCTCTTTGTGGGGCCTGGCTAGTCCCAGATGGACACAGGGCTCTGTGCCCTCACTGTCAAGATGCCTCAGGCATTTGCATATGGTAAATCTCCCTGCCAGGATCTTTACAAAATCAAAAGAGAGGGATTTTTCCCCTTCAGAACTCACTGACAGTGGCTTTGACACTTAGAATATGTTCCATTAGTAAGCAGTAGCAAAGGAGGTCAGACAACAGGGACACATTGCTCTCCACAGTGGTTTCAACCCAGCGGTTTTTGGAGAGGCCGAGTAGCCCAGGGCTCTGTGGCTACATCTGAATTTGATCTGGCCAGGGCTCTTCACTTCTCCTTAGAGGCAGTCGGGCCAGTGGTGTAAACTGGTTACAGACCTTTGCATGGACCCCACCCTGACTTGAGCAACTAGAATACTGCCTGGGGACTGCCACCTCTATTCAGGTCCTCCTCATCCAGCATATCTGGAAAAATACACAACACACCCTAGACTCCCACGTCCAGGCCCTCAAAAGCTAATGCACGGAAATACATTGTTGACTTATCATAGTCTAACGCCCCACCATGCACCCAGCTGCTGAGACAGAAGCCCAGAGTCATTCTGGTTGCTTCACTTCTCCTTGTATCCAGGGGGTTCGTTCCATCTAAATAGCTCTTGTGCCCTTCCCCTCCTTTCCAGACCCACCATCTCTACACTACACCCAGCTGATTATATCAGGTTCACGGCTTTTCTCCCTGCTTGTCACTGAACCTCCTTCCACAAAGCAATTAGAGTAATTTTTTGAACACTTAAGTCTGATCACATCACTTCCTTGCTCAAAATTCTTCAGCAACACCCCAATCATCTTGGAGATGCAAGCTGACTCCTTCAGGTGTCTTCAGGATTTGGTCCTTCCTTACCTGTCCATCCACCCTTATCTTCCCCCTCCTTCTATCTACGCTCCAGTGATTCTGAACAAGTTTGAACTAAGCAAACCTACTAGGCCCTTGCACACCCCCGGCAATGTTTCTCTCCGAAGAATGCATCTACTCTCTGGTTCATTCCCAGTTTTCAAGACTCTGAAATACTGCATTGACTTGCTTAATTTCATCCTGCTTCCGCATCCCCAAGCCAGGACACATGTTAGTCTATTCTTATCTGTGCTCTGTTTCTGTAATCGGCCAAGGTCAGCAGAAGTTTGAGGAATTCATTTTCCCCACTCCGCCATTCCCAAGCACAGAAAACCTTAAGGGTAGATAGAGTCTGATAATGAAGGTGACCAAGTGGCAAGCAGAACAAGGAGGCAAAGAGGAACTGGGTCCTCGGTAAATTTGAGTGACTGAGTCAAGCTTGCCTGGAGCCTACATTATCTCTAGACTTTTCTGTTTCATTAGCCGACAAATTCCCAGTATTGTTTAAGCCTGTTTGAATTGGGTTTTCTACCTGTGGCAACCCAGAGAACTTTATCTGATACAGCAGAAATTAACATTACTCTCTTTGAAACAAGCAACTTTCCTTAGAATAAATAATAAAGTAGTATAAATTTGCATGGACCAAAAGAGCTTAGTAAATACAGCACTGAATAGAGTCAGGAAGTTTGAACTCTACGTGAAAATTTGCCTGCAACTTCTTGAGCCCCTAACTTCTCATGCTTTATGATTCTAGCTTCGATTGAGTCTACTCCTACCAACTCCTTTCTTAATTTATAATACTTTCTAGTTATAAAGCCTGGAAAGAGTTCTATTGTTGCTTTACATATGTATTCAGTTACTTAAAAACATTTATTGAGCTCTTACTATGTGCTTGGCAGTGGGTATATCATATATAGAAAAACCTGACATATCTTCTTGGCCAAGGTTTGGCAAACTATAGCCCACAGGCCAAATCTGGCCTCTCTCCTGTTTTTGTAAATGAAGTTTTATTGGAACACAACCACACTCATTCATTTACATGTTATCTATAGCTGCTTTCACACTACAACATTGTAACAGAGTTGAATTGCTACCACAGAGACCATATGGCCTACAAAGTCTAAAATATTTACTATGTAGCACTTTATAGACAAAGTTTACCAACCTCTGCTCTAGGCTGTACACCATAGCTAAATAAACCTCCCTCACCTAAAAAGAGCTGTAGTGAAGTATACTTCACCAACTTTTGTGTAATGCAATCTCAAACATAAAATTACATTCCATGAAGGAGAAAGAAAAAAAATTAAACATAAATTCAAATGAATGCACTTTTGAATTTCCAGAATTAATTGGTACCACAAATGAGATTCAGGCCCTATGATTCGTCATTAAGATTCTTCTTAAGAGAGTGGCAGAAACCATCCCGGCTGGTGTCATTGAAAATTCAAATGCAGACAATATGATTCATTACAAAGAAAAGAGGTTTGCTTTTCTTTTTTCTCCTACATTCTTTCCCCTGGCACAGTTTACTTCTCAGAACAAGGCTCTGGTTTCAAGAAAGTATAGTGCAGGACTGCAGGGGGCAGGGGACACCAGCCCATTTGCAAGTATTAATGCAAAGGTTGAAATCTAGAAATTAGGTTCCTGGTCTTATTTTTTTTTGTATTGGTCCTTGGTGACTCACAGGTAAGCTTCTAGTCTGAATAAGCTATTCAGACTAGAGTAGTTCCTGTTCCCATTGTGCACTCAAGGCTTTCATGAAGCTCTTTTCTGGTATTAGAAGGATTAACACCGTAATCGCTTACATTATTATACAGTGGAGTGGAAATAGCACAGGATGTTGAAGCCAGCAGATGCCTGTTTGAATTTGTTTTGCCACTTATAATGTGCACAATACAGAAGAATGTCTTTTTCTTCCCTGAACTGCAGTTTCCTCAACAGTACGCAGAATACTAACGCTCATTTTCTAGAGTTGTTAGAGAACAGGATGAGGTCACATGTGAAAGCATCTAACACAGTTGCAGGCACAGAGATGTTTGTCAATAAACGTACAATTCTTCCCTTTTCCCTTCCTCCTTTTATGTCTGAGAAAATGAATAGCATGCCCTAGCCTGAACAAGAGAATCACAACTTCCTAATCTTCTGAGCCCGTCCTTTGTTAAAGGGAAAACAACAGTTAAAAGCTGAGAGATACAAAGAGACTTAATTGTGTTCTAGGACTTTCTCCTCCCCATTACCTCAGCTCCCAACCCCAAGATTAAAGATGAGAATAGGTTTCTATTTCTAAATGAACAGAATGCTGCAAGCATCAATCAGTAGTAACCACTAATGGAAACTTGGCCACTGGTACCCTCTCCGAGTCTGTCTGACACATTTGGATCTAATTGGCAGTCTGCTTTAGAGCGGCCAAAAAATATACTGTCATACACATCACAGATCAAAGCAGAAGCAAACTTGCTAGCGGCCACGGAGCTTTGATTGCCAAAATTAGGCAGGCAATTGGGTTTTGTTTAGAAATAGGTAAATGCTCACTAGCTTATTTAGAGAAAACCTCTAAAAGACCCTGATTTAGCCAGTTTGGATCCAAAACATAAAGGAACAAGGAAAAGTATTCAGAGTAACTGGCAGCTTGGGTGGTCAGAAGGGGAGACCAGCTTATTTTCATCTTGCCTCCAAGTAAATTGGAAATTAATTAATACTCTTTTCTGGGCCTCAATGCCATAAGTGACTTAGGCTTGTCAGTAAGAGATATACCCCAGGCCTAAGCTCAGAAATGTCAACTATAACTAAAAGCACTTTAAAATCCATTATTTGTAGGAAAAAATGAAATTTCTCCTTTTAATAAAAACCAACAAAAATAATGCTTCTTTGTAATTCCAACATTACACAAAAAATACCTATTTACCAGAATTTAAATGATAAGTACTCCCAGTGAATACTGTTCTTCTTTTTAGTGTCACAGACCCCTAAAAATTGTGAACACTCTTCCCAGAAAAATAAATACACAATATAATTTTACATGCAACTTCAGTATCAACAGACTTCCTGAGAACCTCCCATGAGCTCTATACTTCCTAGGTTAAAGATTCTTGCATTAAATTTATTAAATGGATGGGCATGGTGGCTCATGCCTATAATCCTAGCATCTGGGGAGGCTGAGGCAGGAGGATTGCTTGAGGCCAGGAGTTCAAGACCAGCCTGGGCAATATAGCTAGACCCCATCTTTACAAAATTTAAAAATTAGCTGGGCCTGGTGACACACGCCTCTAGTCCCAACCACTCAGGAGGTTAAAGTGGGAGGATCACTTAAGCCCAGGAGTTCGAAGCTGCAAAGAGCTATGATCGTACCACTGCCCTCTAGCCTGGATGACAGAGTGAGACCCTTTCTCTAAAAAAAACAAAAAACAAAAAGACTCTATTAAATGAAAGGACAAAACCATTTACTAAATGATAATTTCTCTCCATAGGTCTTTCATGATTCCTATAAAACTTATGCCAGCCTTAGCCAATTGGCCATTCCTACAAGGACCTCCAGATCACCAGTTCAAAACTACTACCTTCATCTGATATCTTCCCACTCTCAGAACCCATTGGAATGTCTGCTATACAGAAATAGGAAGGCCATGGCCCACACTCTTAAATAATACCAATATGAAATATTGAATAGAATGGAAAGCATTCAGATATGGAAATCATTCATTCGACAGATATTTACTGAGCACCTATCATGTGGAAGACACTATCCAAGCCACTGGGAGCACCAAGTGAACAAAACAGCTGTGATGTCTGCCTTCGCGGAGCTCATACCCAGGGCCCAAACTTGGCCCTGCTTTACCACATCAAGTTATCTGCACTTTGTAAGACACGGTTTTCTCATAAAAAATGATTATAACTTGCACCTTGTTAGTGGTGGTAAATATTGTTTTAAATGATAATGCCAAAGCACCTGGCACATAGTGGACTTTCAAATATATTATTATCACAACTATCAAAAAATAAGATTACGTGGCAACCATGAATTCTTCAGATTATGTGTCACTGCTAAAAGGTCTTCCAAAATCTCAATTCTTACTGGATACATACACATGACCAAAGGATTCCACAAGCATTGGAAAGAAGGCCAAAGAGGAGGTTTTGGCTCAATTCTATGGTTCTGCCAGCCTTTGTTGGGTCAGTGTTTCCAGAACGTGCTTTCATCCTTAGTCATCGATCGTTGTTGAGTTTATCCTTAGTTCTTTCAGTGTGTACGTCACTGTGTTTCTTTGTAAGGACTACCATCTTCCCTCTTCTGAGACATCAATAACTTGCCCTCTATGTTTGTTGAAAGTCTGTCTTAATCAACTTGCCAACCGCAGGTCCCCTCTCCCATTTTTCCATCGCTGAAATCTGTCACAATGTAGCTTTTAACACATAAGTGGCTCCACATTGTACCATATCACCTGCTAAACTTCCTCAAAACCAAGAAACAGAAAGTCTATAGAGCCAAAAGACCTGAAATGCAACTGTCAGGAAATATACAATATCTTGATTACAGGGAGTGAATTTGTCTGATATCAATACTATGCTAGACACCACGTTTAGAATGTGTTCCATTCTGTGCACTACTTCTGGAGTATCACAATCAATCCTGAGGGATTATAAAACTAATTTCAACTCTCACCTAGAGGAAATCCTGAATTCCTGGGGTTGTCAAGAAGGCTAAGGCTAAGGCTATAGCTTACAATGAGAAGGGAAGGGTCAGAGAAAGATAACGATGACCGGAGTTATTATATTATGGAAAGATGCAGTGAGCGGCTGGACTAGCTAACCAAGGAACCACACATCTAGAATTCTGTCAATAAAAAAACACAAAATTTCATTGTTGTATCAGGGCAGAGAAACAGCACCTTGAAGCCAGACATGTTTCTGAATTTTAGTCTTCAAGAGAAAAGTCGAAATGGAAATGTCAAAAGTTTTGTAAGCAGATATTGAAAGTAAGAAAACCAGTAGGCCATCACTAGAACATAAGGGATGAACATAGAACTATGATGTGAATTTTCAAAGAGATGATCCATTTTAGAGAAAGTCATAAAAATCTATCCTGTTGTATCAGTTATCAATTTATTTGCTTCAAAGCTTGAAATCCATCCTTCATAGCTTGTTCTCCAAAAATGGATATGGGCCCTTTACATTTTCCTTTTTTTGCCAGCTGGCACAATGTTAAGCTTTGTCAGTGGAGGGAGGTGGACAGTCATTGGAGGAGAAAGGGTATTCTTCTCTTCGTGCTTCTGGTCTGCTCCTCTTCCCAGGCTCCTACAGCACCCAGTTTCTCCAGCACTGGGTTCCTGCTGTGCATGGCTTCTCCATTACCTGACATCTACAATAAACAGTTCCTGCAGGGAACTGGCTCCTCTAGCGCCTGGCTCCTGCAGCATATGGCAGCCAACAGCACTCCGTGGCCAGTAGCTTCCCCAACATCCCCTCAGGCAACTTTGCAATGAATTGCAAGGTATGGCACCTCCCTGTAAATGCCTTCCACAGCACCTGAGAGGGAAGATTCCCAGCAAGTTCAACAAGCTCAGCATCCTAGAGATCCTCCACTATCCAGTGATAGTGTCCCTGAGACCCTGAGATGGTCTGTTTCTTCACCCTGAGAGAGAGGAAATCCTCTTCCTTGGGGGCTCTCTCTCTGCCCTATATGGCTGCTCCTCGTCTCTGTGATTCCTGAATTCTTTAGAGTTCTCTTTACTTCTTTACTAGCCAATCTTCCACTACTCTAATCCCATGTGGATAGTAATTCTTTCTATTAAAGTTTCTTTATTCTAATTACTGTGTGGTTCTGTTTTCTGGATGGATTCTGACTTACACACCTGAGTACCATTTCTGAATTCACTCACATGCACAAAGGCCATTATTTGAAGAAAGTAAAGCAGTGTTTCTCCAGGTATAGTACCACAGAATTAGCATATCTTTTATAAGAGTCTTTGCAGTCAAGATAGAAAATTAGAGCCACAGTCATTTGGAATCTTTTCTGGGCCCACATTAGAGGAAAACTGATCACTTCAGTCCACTTAGAATGTATTTCATTATTACACTTCGGACACTGTATTGCATTATTTGGTTACGTGTCTATCTCTTCATGTTTAGAGCATGTTCAAGGCATAGTTCATATTTCATTTGTCTATGTATCCCGTATACCCAGCAAAGTTCTTAGTACACAGTAGGAGCTTTATAAACAATTTGTCCAAGGTAAAACAAGTATTCAATTGCAGAACTAATGTATTTTTTCTTTCCAAAGCTATATTAACATGTATTCTTTAAATTTTCAAGCAATTGGACCCTCTGTAATTAAAATAGCTCTGAGATAAGTAACACATTAAATCTTCTCCATTATTAATACTGAACCCTTTCTTCAGATTGGCTTGGACTTACACTTTCCTGTGACTACTATTGCTGAAGTTTTCCTGGTCGTCTTCTAGAAATCATATTCTCCACCTTGATCAGATGTTGTGTTTGTCTTAGCATGAAATTGCTAAAACTTTAATAATAGAGTAGACTACATGTGAGAAAGGATGGATGAGAACTCTCTGTATTATCTGCTCAATATAAAAAATAAAATAAAGATTTTTAAATTACAGCAGTTAAAAAAGAAAATGAAAGCTGTAATATTAATATCAAAGTTAAATTCAAGACAAAAATCATTATAAGAGACAAAAGAGAGTAACTTTATTTTTGTACAAGGTAGAATTTAAGTATAGGTATAACAGCCATGAACATACTTGCACCAAACAACACAGCATGTGTGTTTAGTTAAACAAAACAGAATTCCATTTCAGAATGGTAGGTCTGAAGAAATATAAGTATCTCCTCTCTTTCTGTGAAACCCCATTGTAGTTACAGAAGTAAATTTTTAAAGTTATAAGCCCCCCAAAATAAAGAATAATGATAGTAGACCATCAGTGGGTGAGAGAGTTTAATAAATTGCTAGAATATAGACCACAGATGAAAAAACACTGACCGAGGGATAAAGCAGAGCAAAGAAAGTAGCCACCTAATATATAAACAAGGAAGGAAGGTGCTGCTGCAATGAAGGGAATTAACTCACTCTACAGACCCAAAAGAGGATATAGACAATGAAGAAGCATATATAAGACAGTGAAAACTGGATATGAAAACAGGGGAATTAGCTGAACGTCTATATAAGGAACAGCCAACTGCGGCTTTCTATCTGTGTCCTCCTCTTCTGCCAGGCCAAAAATATGTAAATAAATAAATAATTTTTTCAAAAGAAAATCAATAAAATGTCTGGAGAAAACTAGAGCAATTAGCATGGGTATTGGCACATTAGAGAAAACCCTTTCTAATTGTAGCACTCAGAGGGCTATGGTACAAAGCATAAATTCCCTAAGTATAAATTCAGCTTGGAGAGAAGCCTACCAGTCGACAGAACTCAACCACACACACTGAGCTGCTAACCATTCAATTCTCTCATTCTAAGTATTCAAAAGACATCAAACATCTGAAAGAAGCCTGTAACACAAAAGAAATGAACCGTGAAGAACTTTTTTTCTGAAGTAAAATTCTAGTTAGCATCCTTAGAGAAATTAGATTAGAGATCGCATCTATAACAGGATGCCATGGAAAAGGGGAATATGAAAACAAAAATGAGCTCTTGGAGATTAAAAACATGATTGCTAAGATACACAATAAAATATTAATACAAGGGATAAAAGGTAACAATAGAAGAAGTCTCTCATAAAGGAGAACAAAACGACAAAGAAATGAAAAACATCAGAGAAATAGTGAGACATCAACTCAGAGAATTCAGTATTTAATAGAGATTTTATAAAGAGAAAATGGGGGCAAAGAAATAATAAAAGGAAATTTCCCAGGGCTTAATAAAAAAAGTGTGTCTTCAAATTGAAAAGATTTACCAACTAATAAGCAGGATGAAGGAAAAGGACTCATGGCTATAAACATTACTGTGAAAATTAAGAACAGGGAAAAACAAATCCCCTGCAAACTAACTAGGTATAGAAAGATACAGAATTAATGTCTTTAGAATTCTGAGGGGAAATAATGTACAACCTAAAATTCAATACTCAGCCAAATTGTTAATTAAATGTGAAAGAATACTAAAAAAAAAAAAAAAAAAATCAGACAAGCAAGGACTCAGACCGTTTGCCTCCCACACACATTTCAGTAAGGGAATAAACCAAACGAAAAAAAGACAAGGGATCCAGAAAACAGTAAACCAGAACCAGGAGCAGGGAAGGGAGGTCCCAGCATCACAGCTCTGAAACTGATCTAGAGGTAAAGGTCGAGGCAGGAAGAAGGAGGGCTCTAGGTGTGAAGTCACTGGGGAAAAGGAAAACACCATTTAATAGACAGGATTTGAGAAGAGGAAGGACCTGGATATATGATAGAATCACAAGTGCAATAAAAAAGATATGCAGGACACCCAGAGAAAAGCAAAAAGTTATACAAGAAAGTCATGGTACCAATATAAAGAAATTAACCACGTAGAACATCACCATGATGGATTCCGAAACAAAGAATAGAACAACTTGCAAGCAATATACAGAATAATTAGGAATCTTAAAAATAATAATGATATGATAATAAAGATAAATGTTTCTTTTCTCAATTCGAAAAAGAAAAAGCAAGCAGAAAATTCAGGATAAACAAAAAACTGTTTAACAAAGGCATGGTCCAAAAATGTAGCATTTTGGACAATTAGTAAAGTATAAGAAAGAACAATCTACTTCAACATTCTCCTTATTCTCCTTTAAGTGGCTCTCTAGTTAAGGAAATATAGTCACAGCACACAGCTTAACTCTATAATGACTATAGTTAGATATTCATAAAATGAAAATATTTACTTGGTTTCAACTTTTAGAATCAATCTATTGACAATGTAAGTGTAAAAGATCAAATTATATATGAGGTAGAAAATAAATACAATCTACCTTGAAATGTATTGGTAATAACAAAAATAATAATAACAAACATTTAATGAGCATTTACTAGGTACCATATATTGAACGTAGAAACAACTCTTCTTCCCATTTTACAGATTGAAAAAAAAAGGCAGCGAGGTTACATAATTTGCCCAGGGTCACACAGATAGTAATGAGTGGGTCAAACATAGGAATAAACTGGCTCTAGAGGCAAAGTTCTTGCCTACTATTCTTCCTTCCCTCCCTCTTTTCTTAAAGAATTTAATTTTTTCAAAGCAATTTTAGGTTCACAACAAAATTGAAAGAAAGGTACAGAAATTTCCTATATATCACCTGCTCCCAAACATAAATAGCCTAACCGCATTATCAACATCCCCCACCAGGGGGGTATATTTGTCACAATTGTTGCACCTACACTGACATGTCATGATTACCCAAAGTCTATCATGTCATTACAGTTCACTCTTGATGTCATATACTCTGTGGGTTTTGACAAATGTATAATGATATGTATCTACCATTATAGTATCATGCAAAGTAATTGCACTGTCCTGTTGATAATAATAATAAAAATAACATTAACAGCAAACATTTGATGAGCATCTACTATGTTCCAGATACTGATATTTCCTCTCCTGTTTTTACATTTAAAAAAATCAAAGTACGACTGATAGATTTTAGAAATTAAAATGGGGAGGGAGTGAAAGGAGAGGTAGAGGAAAGGATAGGAATGCTAATAGCTTTATTTTATAAATTGGAGAGTCAAGAGATACTATCTATAGTTGATGGAAAGAAAAATGAAGGTCTTAATTTTAAGATTAGAAAGGTGGCCAAGAAAGGAATTAAAAATAATGACTTGATATTGACAGGAGGTGGGGAAGGTAGAGAGAATTTGTATAAGTGAACTAAATCCTCATAACTCATGGCGGGAAATCAATTAATATTGTAGTTAAATCAAAACGAGTTTATCAAACAAGAACCTGTGGCGTATACATACTGTATAGACAAGCAGAGGCACCACCAGATGAACTTGAAACCAAAATGGTTAAAAGGGGTTGCCTGGGAGTCTACTAAAGATACAAAGAAGAGGTCAGAGGTTCTTGTTTTATCTTATACCATCATTATTTTCTAAA
>NW_012144300.1:973737-981950 GCF_000956105.1 Propithecus coquereli
ACACAAGAACTCTAGGGAGGCTGAGCTTTTCTTACACTGTTTATTACAGTGAATGCTATGCTAGTCTCTGATCATTATAAGCAGTTTTTCCTTTTTTTCCCCCTTCTAAAGTAATGGATATTGATTAACAGAAGGCCAATTTGGCCAGAATACAATGTTCCTCCTCTCTCTTCTCTGGCCTCTGGGTTTCAGTCATACCAAGCAGGGCTCCAACAGCCACTCTGTCAGACACACAGAGAGCAAATGGTTTCCATGGGCATGGGGCAAAAGAATATTCTAATAAGGATGAGCTAATCACCAATTATAACAGAATTGTTAAGTGATATCACTGTAAGCTTTCATTCTTTGCATACGAGATGGAAGCATCATAACATCAGATTGCATCAGTTTATCTAATGAGCAGACAGAGTGGCAGCTGAGGGGAAAGACACACCTCGTGTGCTTTCAAAGGGAATACCTTCCCAAGTAAATGAAAACAACATAGTCAATTAACTTCCTCAAAGCATTTTCAGAGCTCAGCTCCATTTCCGGTCTTTGTCAAGTTAGTTATGTACTTCAGTGCTCCTGGCCTTCCCCCCAAAAAGGGAAGGTAGTTGGGTTGAAAGCATTTCTTAAACACGAGTTAATTCATTGCTGTAAGAAACTCTGCTGTGCCCCTACTTCCGTAAGAATTAACTAAAGTTATAAAATCAAGTAGAAATACATCTCCCACTCAGTTTTTATGCATTCAATCTGGCTACTCCTTCATCATGCCCTATGAGCAATTTTATTTATTTCTTGCTTTGTTCCAGAAATGGTTTAAGGGTGAGTCTTATGAGTAATGCTCCCATTAACAAAATCCTTTCTAAGCTGGCTCTGGGTAAAGACTGATAGCAACTGTACACAGGTTTTAAGATTCAATACAGTAATATGTTCAAGTGGTAAATATTATAATGGAAAACTTTTCAAAAGCATTAATTTTGTGGATGCTATGGTTATCAAGATGCTGTTAATTTTGTGTTTGTTTAATATAAGGTCTTTCTCATTTTCTTCTCACAACCCCAACCCCCATTCCCTGTAGACACCACCCCAGATCAGGCCCTCATTAAATGATACCTGGACTATTGCAGTACCATTCCCTAACTTGTCATGCTACTTCCAGCTTTCCCCCTTACAATTTAACTGTCATACTACTTGCCTTCAGATTAATCAACCTGCTAAAATGAGGCTTAGCACATAATCAATCTTCAAACTCAGAACTCTGAAATGGCTCCCCACCACAAAAAGAACCCACCAACACAGGAGCCTGGCACTCCAGGTACGTGCTCACTGTCACGTGCTCTCTCTCTCTCTCTCTCTCTCTACCCCCATCCTACGAGTGCTTTGTTTCAGTTTCATTCAGTGATTTCTAGCTCCCCAGGCCACCTTGCTCTCATAATACCCCTCACTGTAATGCCCTTGCCAATCACAATCCTAGCAATCTTGCAACACCCTGATATATAACATCTCTTCAAAACCCTAACTGAGAAGTTTCAACAATTTCTCTCCTTCTCCACAGGCTCATAGCACCTATCTATATAACTCACCTGGCATGCACTAGGCATGACCTGATGTGGTCATTCATCTTTCTCCTAAACCAATGTGTTCTTTCTCCTAAACCAGACTGAGTCACTTGAGGCAACTACTTGCTGTACTTTTTGTGCAGAAAGAAAGCATTCCATCCTGAGCAAAAAGAATAAAACTGGAGGAATTACATTACCTGACTTCAAACTATACTACAGAACTGTAATAACCAAAACAGCTTGGTACTGGCATAAAAACAGGCATGTAGACCAATGGAACAGAATACAGAACCCAGAAATATATCCACACATCTATAGTGAACTTACCTTCAACAAAGATGCCAAGAACATACAGTGGTGAAGGGACAGTCTCTTCGATAAATGGTGCTGGGGAAACTGGATGTCCATATGCAGAAGAATGAAGCTAGACCTTTATCTCTCACCATATATGAAAATGAAATTGAAATGAATGAAAATTCAAATCTAAGACCTGAAACTATGAAATTACTAAAAGAAAAAATTGGGAAAACACTTCAGGATGTTGGTCTGGGCAAGGACTTCTTGAGCAATGTCCCCCAAAGCACAAGCAACCAAAGCAAAACTGGACAAATGGGCTCACATCAAGTTAGAAAGCTTCTGCATAGCAAAGGAAACAATCAACAAAGGGAGAATGGAGTTTGCAAACTACCCAACTGAAAAGGATTAATAACTAGAATACACAAGGAGCTCCAACCACTCAATAGAAAAAAATCAAATAATCCAATTAAAAATGGGTGAAGGATCTGAATAGATTTCTCAAAAGAAGACATACAAATAGCCAACAGGTATATGAAGAAATGTCCAACATCATTAGTCATCAGAGAAGTGAAAATCAAAACCGCAATGAGACATCATCTCACCCCAGTTAAAATGGCTTTCATCAAAAAGAAAGGCAATAATGAGTGCTGGGAAGGACGTGGAGAAAGGGGAACCCTTTTACACTGCTGGTGGAAATGTAAATTAGTGCAACCACCATGAAGAACAGTATGGAGATTCCTCAAAAATCTAAAAATAGAACTACCATATGCCTAGCAATCCCACTGCTGAATATATATCCAAAGGAGGGAAATTCAGTATATCAAAAAGATATCTGCACTCCCATGTTTATTGTAGCACTGGTCACAATAGCCAAGATATGGAATCAACCTAAGCATCCATCAACGGATGAATGGATAAAGAAATTGTGGTACATATACACAATGGAATATTATATATCCACAAAAAAGAATGGAATCTTGCCATTTCCAACAACACAGATGGAACTGGAGAACATTATGTTAAGTGAAATAAGCTAAGCACAAAGAGACAAATCTCACATGTTCTCCCTTACATGTGGGAGCTAAATATTAAAAACAATTGATCTCATGGAGACAGAGAGTATTAATAGAATGAGAGTTACCAGAGGATGGGAAGGGTAGCGGGTAGGTGGGGATAAAGTGGGGATGGTTAATGGGTGCAAAAATATAGTTAGAATGAACAATATTTGATAGCACAACAAAGTGACTATAATCAACAATAAGTTAGGGTATACTTTAAAATAGCTAAAAGAGTAGAATTAGAATGTTCCTAACACAAAGAAATGTTAAATACCTGGAGTGATGGATATCCCAGTTACCCTAATTTGATTAAGTCACATTGCACACCTATATCAAACATCACATGTACCCTATAAAGATATACAATTATGAACCAATAATAATTAAAAATTAAAAAATTTAAAAAAAGGAAGGCATTCAATACATGCTTAGTGTTTAGAATGGCAACTTAATAGACTTGCGTTCTTCAACGAGTTCAGCTGTCAGCTTCTCAAAGGATGTATGTACACCTCAGAGGTACGCTGGGGGTAGTGGAGGATACAAGATAAAGATGCACCATCTTTAAGAAATTTACTTCGGTAACTTAAAATGTTATCTTTAAAATGAAATCAAAATAATATGGAACATAATTTGTAAATGAATTTTTAAAACAATAAAACTTAAAAATAAAACAGAAGATGTGAAATACGTGTTTAGCCCTCAGCACCTAACTTGGGACAGTGATTCCAGTCCTCTTCCATTCCTTCCGGGGGGAATTCACGTTCCTGCATGAGTTGAGGATATTTATGTGGAAACGTGTGGGAACCATCCCGTAGATTATGAATAGCGAATGGGGAAAGAACACAATAATTTCCATTTCTTTTCATCATTTCTACTTTAGGATGCAATCAACACGTTTTTGTTTTCGTTAAAATGGGTAATGGAAATTAGCCTGGCGATTTTTTTTTCAAGTCTTTGTTTTACTTCCTTGATTATATCTGTGGCATCAGATGTAAATAGTAGGCATGGGTTTTAGTATGACTGCTCAAAATTACTCGAATGTTAAAAGTCCTATGAGGAAACATTTTGTCACAATGGGAGCAATGGTCTGTGAGAACAGCTTAGGATGGCTTTGAAGTAACACAAGAAAAAATAAGCACATTTTCATTCAAACATCAAAAACTTTTTAAAGCACTTGCTGAGTATTTCAGTAAATTTTATTTTTTAATTTATTGTTTCTGAAGTCCAAAAGTAGTTCTGTTCTACTTTTGAAAATAAAATTCGTTATTTAAGCTGAATAAAAATTTCTTTGTACCTAAGTAGATGTGCCTTTCTACCTTCTACTCACTTACACCCATATATACACATATTATAAACTATCCTAAATACTGTTGATTAACAAATATACATATGTACCTCAAATTTAAGTCAATTCACAGGATATACAATGTACACTGCATTAATCAACACCAAGCCACTTAGACTGACACACTCGGAATAGTCCATAGTGTGTTTTAAATAAGGATATTGAGGTCCTGATATTTTTCACATAGGTACTAGAAGAAATACGTCCGTAGAAATTGCCCCAGCAACTTTTGTTGTAGGTCTTTTCAGCCACCAAGAGCTGTAGACAAACCATGAAGTTCAAATACTCTTTGAATTTGCTCATTTTAGGTAAATTGATGATATACTTCACGTGCTTCTGGAGTTATCCATAATTTAGCACCTGGAAGCTGCTTCTGAGAATACCAGTTTTTCGTCTAATAAGAAGAATTCCCCTGTGCTAACTACTCTCATTCATTTGGGGCTCACAGGGGGGGAGGGGGATGGAGATTTTTTTCCATTTTAGTCAGAATGTTAGATTTAAACCGAACCTAGAAACAATCACTTCCTAATTTTATAGATGAGGAAACCAAGGCCAAAAGAAATTGTAAGTTGTCCAAAACCATAAGGGACTAATCAAGCTCTCACACCTCCCTCCAATCTTATTTCTAGTCAGAAGCACGGCTATTCTAGTTTAAAACATCTAAAGCACCTGCTCAGGATCTGTGTTCCTGTACTGGGGGGTGGGAGGGGAAGAGGTGATGACCTTGAATTTGGAGTGCAGGCCCCTCAACAACGGGCAGTGACTAGTTAACTCAAATCCAAACACCATCCTGTGCTTAAAACCAGCTCTTGAGGGAGTTGTCCTTCCTGAATCCAACACAAGATTTAATCCAATCCTAAATCTTCTGAGGATTTTTTTAGAAGGATAAAATTAGGTTTTCTTCTGAGTCCATTTGGGAAAATCTGTCCAAGGTATAGACCAAGTGGACCTCCCAAGGAGACCAGCCAAAAGCAGAGTTGCTGTTGACTCCTTGGCTATACGAGGCTCCATTACTTTAAATCAACTGTAGATATTGCTAACTCTTCCCTGAGTTTGCTATTTCTTTAAGCTCATTCTATCACCTGTGCAAACCATTTGTCTTTACAGGGCAGGGAAATAGAACAGAATACTCCCATAAACACTTTAAAACTTAAAATAATGGAAGTCAGAGATGTATCAGAAGAGGAAGTCAAAGAGATCCAAAGTATGAGAAAGACTCAATAAGCCATTGCTGGCTTAAAGACAGAGGGGCCGCATGGAAGGTGTGAGAAGGAACTGAATTCTGACAACATCCAGTGAGCTTGGAAGAGGGCCCTAAACCCCAGAGAACACAGCCCCAACCAATACCTTGAATTTTAGCCTAGGGAGACTGAGCAGACAACCCAACCACATGTCAGACTTCTGACCTGCAGAAACTGAAGTAATAAATATGTTGGGTTTTTTTGTTTTTTTTGTTTGTTTGTTTGTTTTTTTGAGCAGTCTTGCTCTGTCACCCTAGCTAGAGTGCAGTGGTGTCATCATAGCTCACTGCAACCTCCAATTCCTAGGCTCAAGCGATCCTCCTTCCTCAGCCTCCCAAGTAGCAGGGACTACAAATGCACATCATCATATCCAGCTAATTTTTTCTATTTTTGGTAGAAATGGGGTCTTGCTCTTGCTCAGGCTGCTCTTGAACTCCTGGGCTCAAGCGATCCTGCCACCTCGACCTCCCAGAGTGCTAGGATTACAGGCGTGAGCCACCGCGCCTGGCCAAATATGTTGTTTTAAGTTGTTTTTTAAAAATTAAAATAATGCTAACAGGTCTTTAGCTGGTTCATGCAAGATGTGGGTTCAAATTCTAGCTTTGCCACTAACCTGCTGAATGACCATGTCACCTAGTCCCCAGTCTCATCTCCCATGTGTAAACTGGGGGGTGGGGGTGAGAGTACTAGTATCTACTCTCTAGAGTAGCGTGCAGAGCAGAAAGCAATGTTTGAAAATATTTTGCATACCATAAAGACACTGTGTAAATGCCAAGTTTTTACAATAAACCTTTCCTCAAAATCATTGTGTTGATATAAATTCTGCACTTTTCTTTCCACATACGCCATTTTAATTGAGCATAAAATTAGGTAGCTATCTTGTGAAATATTTCTTTGTGAAAAAATGACATAAAGGGATTTTTTTTAATCTAAAATGACAGTACATTTACTGAGGGGGGTCACACCTCCCTCACAAACACTCAGAAGCTTGAAATGTATTTCAGAACCGACCCCCGCCCCTGCCTCCTTTCTCCTTTTGGAACAGTGTCTGGCCAAACACTGATCACGCACAGGTATGACCACGGGCGTACCCAACTCAATGGCTCCCTCTCCTCTCACCTCCCTAACAAATGATACCTAGAAACCCTTTGACATTCAGGGTTTCACCCAATTCTCCTAATCCTGACCTGAGACAGTGATGAAATGACAACCACACCAGCAGTGAAGAGCAGACACAGGCCTGGAACTGAAACCATCTTATTGCGAGTTAGGTGACTATCCTAACACCACACCACCCGGATTGGCAGAGGGCAGGGAGGACAGAGGACACTGCACACTTGTTCTGTGCCCAGGGTGACATCAGAATTGCCATCCCTCTCCCAGCACCCTGTTCATGTCCCCTTGTGGTGCCAAAGTCCCAGGGCCAGGCTGGAATTCAGGACATGCCATGCAGGGCAGTATGTGGATTTCTGGACTTGTTTTTAGTTAAATGAATTGGCTTGTCTTCAAAACATGAGTCCAGGATGGTCGATAATTAGAAGTCTCACAACTTACCTCAAAAATACTTTCATGTTCATTTTATTCGAATGTGTTCAATAATATTAACTTTACCTACCCATCTACTCTCCCCTGCAAAAGAAAATATACCCCCTCAAATCATGCCACGTCATTAAGGAACTATAAGACAAAATGACTTAACATTAGACATTTCCTTCTCATCAAAAGCTTGAATTCCAGCACAAAGCAAAACTGAGGACAAATATGGCACTGATAGAAGTGAAAATCATAAAGGCAGAAAAGGGAATTCAAAGCACTTCTTTGTTATACACATCAGAAATTAAGCGCTTATTTAGAGCCCCATTCCTAGCTTTTGAAATTGCCCATCAGTTGATTTATTTAATGATAGGCCACAAATACATACTCAAGTTGGTAATGTTAATAACATAGGAAAGGATTTGGATCTGAGTTAACGACCGCTTTGAGTCTTGATGGTAAACATCAAAAGGAACCTGTGAGAATGAAATTTGTATTTGTAAGGGAGAGGCAAGCACTTTGGCATTTGGAGTAAGTATATAGATTCAGCTATAATCGTGCTTCCGACATTAGCAAGTCAGACGCACACCTTGTTATTTCTCTAATGAGTCACCCTCCGAGCCCTGCCCTTCCCCAGCTGAACCCCAGGGAGCAACAGGGGGTTGACCTTTGGGAGTGCTCATCTGCCCTTTGCTGTCAGACACACCAAAACACAGACTCTAAATGATGATTTGGAATAATAAATTATTCTCTTACATTTACCTCCAGTGATGTAGATAACTGAGAGGAGAGTGAGTTCCCCTGGGACTCGCAGATTTGGGAGTGAAGGCGAGCTAGGAATTACTGACTGACGCAAGAGTATTAAAGTACTTTCAAGCCAGCATTCTTTTTCTGGCTGCCACTCATCAGTCCAATGACCTTCGGCAAGACACGAACTCAAAACATTGCTTTCTCTATGAGATCGATCTAACATCTGCTCATTTTCTCTCAAAGGATTGGTCTTAAAAGTCCTTTAAACAGTTTATGTAAAAAATATATGAACATATTATAATTGCTATTAACAAATTATTTGAAGAAATTCATTTCTTATATTATCTTTAGGGTCAAAGGATTGGTCTTAAAAGTCTTTTAAACAGTTTATGTAAAAAATATATGAACATATTATAATTGCTATTAACAAATTATTTGAAGAAATTCA
>NW_012144300.1:982000-997280 GCF_000956105.1 Propithecus coquereli
GGAATTACTGACTGACGCAAGATTATTAAAGTACTTTCAAGCCAGCATTCTTTTTCTGGCTGCCACTCATCAGTCCAATGACCTTCGGCAAGACATGAACTCAAAACATTGCTTTCTCTATGAGATCGATCTAACATCTGCTCATTTTCTCTCAAAGGATTGGTCTTAAAAGTCTTTTAAACAGTTTATGTAAAAAATATATGAACATATTATAATTGCTATTAACAAATTATTTGAAGAAATTCATTTCTTATATTATCTTTAGGGTCTAAGGAAAAATCAGATTTACTAATAAAAATAATTGAATTACCAAAAAAAATCTAATTATCATGCTCCTCCAAATCACTAGATTCATAATTTACATTGCAACGAGTTTGCTGGTTAGGGCATTGATTAAAAGCACTGCTATATAAAATGGCTCACTCACTATTTCTTTGGGAATGCAAATTTAAGTTTTAGTACACAATAAGCACACTTTAAAAATGAAATAATGTTGACATTCTGGAGATGATTAGGAAAATTAACAAACCATAACGCAAAAATGTTTTTAAATGATCTTATTGATTTCTTCCAAACCGGTTAGAAAACGAAATTTGAATTGTAAGTCAATTGTAAACCTTTGTACTGAGGTATCATTTTAGAAACACATAACATTCAATAAAAAGGCATTGATACCAGTACAGAGCTTTTCGGTCTTGCAGAAACACAAGTTCTAGTTGTTAACTAGCTCCTGGCACTCAACTTCAGGAGAGCCCTGCCTTGAATACTAATCAAATGGAAATGACCTTAACACTCTAACGTAAATCCTTTCTTAAAAATCCTATAACAAAAAACCACATTCCTCTAACAGACTTTTGGAAGGTTAGAACTGACCTTAGAAAGCATTTAGTCCAACTTTCATTTTACAGAACTAATGGATTTGACACCTGGCAGCATTTTGTATTAGAATTTTGCATTGTTATTTCTCTGGATAATGATCAATTCCTGTGCACTGGCAGTGTGGAATATCACACATACAATAAGAAAGTCTGCAACAAATAAAGGCATTACACTCGCCCTAGTTTCTTTTAAGAAATAAAGCAGCAAGAATTATTTCCATAGATAGCATTGCAAATTCTGGTACATTTTTCAAATTCTGAACCTAGGATTTGATAGTGATTTGGTTGGTTCCTAGAGGATAAAATTGCGTGTGTCTAGAATGTGCAGCACAACAAAGGTTAACACACTTGTTTTCCTGCTCACATTTATTGGGGCTAGACAGACTAAAACAGCTATTTTCCTCCCAAAGAATTGGAAAAATATAACATAATAGCACTTTCTTAAATACATAACAAAACTTCCCGGATCATGAATCAACATGAGATGACAACTTTATAAAATGTCATTCATCTAAGGCATTTCTGAAATTGACCTTAAAACTACACATACAGACATAATTCTATACACAGAAAGGCATTTATTGATGAACAGAAAGAAAAGTCTTTTAGAAGCACTGTGTAGGGAAGGCTAAAGTAAAACATATTTAGATTCTGAATAATTTTTAAGAAAACATGTGGGGTTCCTAGAAACAGTGATTTACATTCAAACAAACATGTAGATTTGCAAACCTGGATAGGTAAGATTTTCATGATGCAAGCCACAAGAAAATTCACACTGAATTATTTGTTTTTCAAAGGCCTCTTTCAAAGTACAGATTTCAAGTCCACAGCAAATACCCATGGCATGAACAAATAGGATGCCTAAGATTCTAACATTTCCTTCCTCACTTCCCTACCTAATAACAAGAGAAAATTTCCTAGACGGGGGGCAACGGCTAGATGTTGTGCCAATACATCCCACAGTGTATCTGGATAGTGGGTCATTACACCCAGATTACAAGTTGGTGGAGGACTTTTGAATTCTATTTCAAATGGCCTATACCACTCCAAACACAAAAAGATTTTTTGCCACAATATCCAAACATCCTTATGTAGACCCATATTTCCTTCTAACATAGGAAGAGAATTACTAGGAAAGGATAAACCGGGCAGTGAAAAGAGACAAGGTTAATCTCTTTCACTGGCTATTTATCCAAACCCAAAATATCAGCCTCTGTTATCAAAGTCGTCAGCTCTCTCCTTTGTAAACATAGCCTATGGGTCGGTTTTCATCATGCCCTTTGATGCACAAGAGATATGTTTGGATTTAACCTATCAACCTGTTCCTGTTGATTCTGACAATCTCACACGCATTTAGCTATTTAAGGAAGAAGTTACCGTTTTTCAGGCACTTTTCAGTATTAAAAAAAAAAAAATTGAATCCAGTTATTTAAAATCAATTTGACAAAAAACCCACACTCCCGAGCCCTGCCCTACCCCCCAAAAGTAGCTAATTCTGTTATAATATCTCTGTGAAAAGGCAAATTTCTTCAATTTGCCAAGGAAATAGCATAGATATTTTCTTCCACCTTTACTCCAAATTTGGGACCTTTTCTTTTGATAACACACCATTTTAGGTTACTTGAAATCAGCCCGTTTAAAGATTCTTTGTGGAACCAAACTTAGAGAGTTTACTAATGGAGGAGTACATTGCCACTACTGACATTCTTGTGACAAAGATTCAATTTCAGTTCAGTTCCCCTGAGCAGTTATAAATGCCCTTTACCTGCAATGAGGCAGGTAAAATGAGGCTATGTGTAAAACAAAGCAAATTAACTATTCAAATATATGTACACTTGTATTTATACTAATATGAAACACACTGATAGAAGAGTTTATTTTTTTCTGAAATGTTTAGAGTTTCAAAGGGAAACAAAGACACTTAATATTAAGAAATTTCTAATAAATGATTAAAAATGATTTTGGTTGGTTGCCATTCAAAAGTTTTCCCAGAGTTCTCATCTATGTTCCATACATACTGTAAATAAAAATGTACATGACCAATAGATGTAGTACACATACATCAGATATCGACACATACATGTGAATTAGAGTTCCTTAAATATACACATCCCCACTTAGGATACATCCCGTTACATAAGCAAAGCGTCATCCTTTAATAATAGTTCCAGGATAGCAGCAAGGTAATAATCTAGTTACCCAGTTACCTCAGAAAATATCATAAGTCCTGGATAGTTCCTGACATGGTATCCCTGGCTTCAAGGAGAACTCTCCAGTAACATTTAGCGTAGACGTCATGAAGCACCAGGCTGCACTGCTAATGGCAACTACGTAATCCTGTCATTGGAGAAAAAGGTTTGTCTTTTCAAAACCCATTTATTCATATCTGACTAAAAGTAAAACGGGAAAAAATCCACAACGAGATGATATAAATCCAAACTATTTAAAATATATAAAGCATTTCCATTTTATTTCTTACATATTTTTGTTGCTGTTTTATCAGTGCCTTGTACACATAGACAGTATTCAAATTGTCCTAACAGTTGCTGAAAGAGCAATAATAAATTATTCCGAGAACAGAGCTGCTCTGAATTGTTTGAAAACATGTAAATAACTTGAGTATCAATTAGTGTTTTTACAAACAGAGATGGCATGATATCAGTAAGTATTGGTTTAAAAGAGTTATGTTTATGAGTCTATACCCTTGGGTAAGTTATGAACTTATAACCAAAATTCACATATATAATATGCAAAAAATCTTTAAGGTGATTTATGATAAACCATTTTAGTCATAGAAGACTTTTCAGTAAATCTTTATTTTGTGTATACTATTGGGTATATCCATGCACGCCCAATGGATAGAAATTCTAGGTACTGTAAGTCATCTGGATTTTAGACGTACCTATGGACTTTAATATTAACCCTAGACACGTACTCTTAGGTCCAATTTCAAATCTATTGGGTGTGTGAACACAGAGCCCAAGAATGGTCCCTGTTATCTATAATGAAGGTTTTGAACCTCTAGCACTCTTTTATATGAAACAGTCTTGCAGACCACAGCTACCAGCTGTAAGAGATGATGCGGACACCTTAGAAAATTTTACTTGCCAAGGGAGAGACCCTATATCAGACTCTATTGTTTAACAAGCTGCAACCCTTCTACTGGGAAGGGACAACTCCCTCTGCACAGCAGTTTCTCCTGCTTGAAGCTGAGATCACACAAGGAGAAACCTATTGTGTTTCTGCCAAGTCATTGTGGGAACATCGGGAACAGCACACCCAGTAGCTGGCAGAGGCACAACCACCCTATCGACTCCTAAGATAAGCAGCCTACTTTACAGCTCTGAGAATTTCTCCTTTTGCAGTCTTATGCTTCCCCTCCTACACTGGGTTTCTCCCGTGTTTCTCATGGTGGCCAAATCAACACAGAACAGACTCTAGCTTCTCAGTTATCTTGTATGTTGCCAACCATGACAACACATTTATTACATCAAATGTTCACTCAGGTTCCTTGAATTTGGCAGGAAGTTGACAGTCCAGTGGGATCCTTTGGATGATAAAATGATGATGTGTTAGTTCCTCCCAAGCAACCCGAAAGCTCCCGACGTGCTCCATAGACACAGCCTGGACCGCAGAGCTGGGTTCTTGTTACACAGGAACACTCGCACCCAGGACTTGGCCTTTTCTGACACCGGAGGCTGGCAGGCAGGTTTGAAGTCTGGACACAGAGGCACTTCCAAAGTTTGGCAAGGAGAAGGAGGCAAGATCACTAAGTGGGGCTTTATCACTGCGCTGTCTCATGTAACTCAGACATCTGTGGCACGTGAACACAGAGATCTTTAGGTTGTAGATGGGTCGTGCTTTTTCTTCTTGCCCCGACAAGACTTGCAGACACAACAGATTATACACGGGGAGGCCAGGAGTAACAAGGGTGAAGTCACCAAGGCAATGATGCCCAAGCCTACAAGAATCCCCACCACCTGGAAATTTAGAAGAAAACCGTACTTCAGCAGTTAAATCTTTCTATATGTATACTTATTCCAACTATACCACCTACTATGAACCAATGTTTACGTTGCCCCTGAATTCATTTGTTAAAACCCTGAATCCCCAAAGTGATGGCATTTGGAGATGGGGTTTTTGGAAGTTAATTAGATTATGTGGGCAGGACCCTCATGATGGGATTAGTGCTTCTGGAAGAAGAGCTGTCAGAGAACTCGCTTCCTATCTCTAGACTCTCCACGATGCGAAGACGCAGAAGAAAATGGCCATCTCAGGACGAGGAAGAGAGCCAGAACCTGACCATGCTGACACCCAGAACTCGGATTTCTCAGCCTCCAGACTGTGAGAAATAAATTTCTATTGTTTAATCTCCTTCTTTATGGTAACTTGGTATAGTAGCCAGAATGACTAAGACACCATCTCAGGCACAGAAAACAATTACATTTGTGGGACCTTTTAGCCAGTGCCCAGCAATGATCTGAACTGCACACAAACCAGGGAGACACCAAGGACTAAATCAAGGCTGAGAATAAACCAAATGCTAACAGAAGCTGTCGCAAGCCCACGATAATTATGAATTGTTGGTGTTGGCTCTCTCTCTACCCTAGTTTCCTCAACTGTCTCATAGCGTGGTAATTATGATTACTAAGATATTAGCATTGAGTCCCTCAAAAAGAACACAGCCTTTAATAAATATAAAGCACTATTAAAAATAAACCATGACTCCCTTTGAACCTGCCACATAAACACACAATGGCATATACAGAGCATCCAAGCCCCAGCAGGGGCTCACTGGATTTTAGAGCACTGCCTTTGATAGCTAATATGCCTTAAAGGGCTTTAGGAACGTTTCTCAAGAGGAAAGAACATCTGCCTGCATTCTGCAGGTCACTCTTAATGGCTTGGCTGCACTGGTGCCCCTGCCCCCCAAACTTGTCCTCAAGGAGACTGTGCTCATGAATTAACTTTGCGTCATTGCCCCATTACTTTTCCCTAGCCCTCCCCCAGAACCTTCCAGGCTGGCTGGATCAGTAGGGAATAGAGTGGGAAGCATGAAGAGGTGGGCTCTTTAAGCGATCACAATTCTGGTTTGTCATGCTCCCTTTAAGGTCAGGGTACCTGTGTTCGGTTCCACATCACTGACGCTCTTGAGTGGCCGAGTTTATTCCTGCATGGCCCTTTGTCATAATGTCTGAGGAAAATGTCATTCTGAAAAACAAAGAGAGAGGTTTCAGTAATCAGATCACCTAGAGGAAGCGAAGTCTCTCTCTGGTGATATTAATGACTCTCCCTAGGAATTCCAAGCCCATAATCTTTAGAATATCTGAGTAGTTTTGCCAGTCACTGAGTGAAAACATCATAATCAATGAGACTCTTGATTGATTCTAAAAAAGGGAGTAATGACCTGACCAATTATCTTGGAAAGGTGGCTCTGGCAGAGGCACTGTGGAATGGAAGACCGCGAGTGAGGCTGTGGAAGGTGTGTGTGTCAAACCAGGAGAGGCAAAGTGCCAGTGACTGAGGACAGATGGAGAAGAGGAAGTTATGGTCATGAGACATTAAAAAGGCAACTAACTAGATAAAGAAACAGGGAGAAGAAATCACAGATGAGGGGAAAGCTGATGGGTAGAAGCAAGGCAGTGGCTTTGAGACAAATGTCAACATAGAAAAGGATTTTGTTGGGAAGATGTTAAGTCTGAACATGTTGAACTTGAGAAATAGTTGAGTCATCCAAGCAGTACTGTTTGAAAGGCAGCTCATTACATAGATCTGGACTTTGGGAAAAAGACTTGGGCATTCGTGCACATGGGGTGGAAGAAACCATAGAGTAGAATGAGATTACCCAGGGAGAAGTGTAGACTGAGAAGCAAAGCAAAGAGGACACAAACATTTAAGAAGGAGTCAAGGAAGAGCCTGGAAAGGGAACTGAGGTGTGGCCAGAAAGGTAGAAGAGAAACCAGCAGAGATAGTATCACTGAAATGGAGGTGGTGAGATGTTGAATGGAGTGGAGAATCTAGATAAGATGCGGATGGAAGTATCCACTGGATTTTACTGATAAGAAATCACTCTAAACCTGGGAAGAATTCGGTCAGAGTTTGACTATGTGGTAATCGGAGCACATTGCAGTGATTGGGAGATAGAAAACATCAACAGCAAGAGGTGATTAGGCTTTTCTGAAGCTTGGCTTCTAAAGGAAGGAGAGAAATAAATGGGGTAGTAAGGAAAAGATGTAGGTTTGAAAAAACGTTTACTCATTTTTAAATGGGACACAGGTGAATGCATAAATATGCAGAAAGTGGAAGTTGAAGTCACAGGACAGAGAAGAGATAAGTCAAAGGAACAAGTCTCTGAGGCTAGAGATGGGAACAGGATTCCAAGGCAGACGATTAAGAATACCTCGTCCTCCGAAACTGCAGGGATGATCAAGGCAGGAACAAACTCAACACCTCAACAACACTCAAAAATCCCTCTATTTGGTGTCTGTCTCAGGCTTGGATTTTAGATAATCACCACACTGCCAGCCCCATGCTCTCAAACTTTCCTATAAACAGAGATCAACAGCACCATCTGACGTAGAACATCACTTGCCTAGAGAAAAACGTCATTACCAACAAGCCAATGCCCCCTGGCTAACACAGAGAAAATGGGATCTCAAAAAACAGTGACCAGAAAAAGATGTTTCAACATTTGAAGTCTGTGTCTCCAGCCGTTTAACATCTGTGCCATTTCATCTCAAGCACCAGAACAGCACAAGTGACAGAACAGTGTGTGCTTTGCAACACCATGCCCCAGACATGCTTCAGCCAAAGGATGGAGATCTGGTGCACATATTTATTCCTTTATACTCTGGCCTCCTAAAGAGAACCTAAGGGCCTCAGCCTCCTCGTGGATATGAACCCAATTAAATATTGTGGTTAAACATGAAGGAAAACAAAAATTATTTCATTTTCATGTGTAATGCATGTGTTGTGTACAGTTAAATCCTCATCCAGAATGTCGCTCGTTTTGAATTATGTTAGGTCTTAAATATCAATTATAATTGGAATTCAATGGGCTGTAATAAATCAATGTTTTAAAAAAATGAAAACCATTTCTTTCAACCTGCACTGCTGAATGTCTAGAGTCTAAAATATCCATTTTCCGCTCCCTAATTTATACTTCTGAAAATACTAAGATCAAGCTGATTAAGAGTCCTGTTTGTGCATGTCATCTTAACCTTAACTTATCTAATTTCTAGTTAAAAATCAGGCATGTGGTGGCCAAAAGACATCACATGTTAACGTCATACTCACTCACGCAGTGTGTCTGATACTAAAGCACTACACAAATCGAATTAAAGCAAACCAAGCAACAAAAATGAAGAGCTGAGAAAAGAATGGCAACTCAACCATGACTGAGGGATTACGCTGATATGGACAGATTTTATAGGTCCAAGCTGCCAAAATAAGGAATATCTATAAACAACTTATGCTACGCCAAACTTTAAAAGACCAGAATTGGAGTATGACCTCAGCAATCCTTCAGATCACATTTTAACTCTGAGGTTACCACTGTCCCGGGCACAGGGCTGAATGAAACTGCACCTAAATTTGAAAAGACTTGCTTCATGAATGGTGAGGGAAAATAATAACTAGGCCAGGCCCCTTGATTTGGAAAGAGAGCACTTGACAAAACAGAAGCAATGCCACTGTCATGCCAATGAATGAGCGATTTAGTTAAGAGACACCATTGATTTGAACAGTTTTTCTCCTTTAAATTCAAAAAGAAAAAAACAACCTACTTAGTGGTAGGCAGAATAATTGGCCCCCAAAGATGTCCACCACCTAATCCCTAGAACATGTGAATATGTTACCCTCATGTGACAAAAAGGACTTTGCAAGTGTGATTAAATTAAGGATGTTGAGATGGGGAAGATTATCTTATGTTATCCAGATAGGCCCAATCTAATCACATAGGCCCTTAAAGGCTGAGAACCTTTCCTAGCTGTGGTCAGAGGGAGCAATGACTATAGAAGAAGGGCCTGAGAGATGTGATGTTGCTGGCTTTGACAATGGAGAAAGGGAACCACAAGCCAAGGAAAGCAGGCAGCCTCCAAAAGGTAGACAAGGCAAGAAAACCGAATCTCCTCTAGAGCCTCAAGAAAGGAATGTAGCCCTGCCCACACCTTGATTTTAACCCAGCAAGACCTATGTCAGACTTCTAATGTGTAGAACTGTAAGATAATCAGTTTGCATTGTTTTAAGACATTAAGTTTGTAGCAATTTGTTATGACAGCAATATAAAAACTAAGACACTAATAATCATTTACATAATAGAGTAAGACCACGCCCAAAAAACAGGAAATGCCCCTAAAACAAAAGCTTGCCTTTAAAGCTAAGGTGATGAACCTAAGGTAATCAAAGGAGGTTTGAGAGCTAGCTAAAGTAGCAGGCTTAGGAAGTCTCAGTAAGAAAAATAAATTCCTTCTGTAGGACAAAAATAGCCTCAATATTTTAAAAGGAAACCCTGTACGATACTGGCTGAGGTTCAGATACAGAATAAAGAACAGACAACGAAACTCTCCCCGGTGGAACTTACGTCCAGGTTCTGCAGACAGTACCAGCAAAACGTGTGCTTGCAGTTCTTGCACATCATCTGGGCACAGCCTTCGTTGCGTTCTATGTATACCCGGCAAACTGGGCATTGCTTGATGGGGGCTTCTGCATCTGTCCCAAAGAGGGCCCTAGAAACAAAATGGATGGTCATCAGCTGAATTCCCAGGGCTCCTGACAGTTAGGTAATGAACTCTTAATGTCGATGCTTAATTCACTTCCAAAGAACAGGGTGTGGGTAAAATAGGAGAGACACAGATTATTAGATGTGCAGATAAGTCAAACAAGAAGGAATCTTTATTTATTTTGGCTTTGAGTGAATTATATGATTACAGTTTCCACAGTTGATTTAACTCATTATTTTGCCAAATTAATATTTCATTCTCTGAGCACACATTGTTTCAATAAGAAATGCAAGGAGTCAGCTATACAACAGAGGAACTAGCTCAGGATCCAAACCAGGCATAGATGATCTATCTCAGCGGTCCCCAATCTTTTTAGCACCAGGGACCGGTTTCATGGAAGACAATCTTTCCATGGACCCAGGGGATGGGGTGGGGACAGGTGGAGCTCAGGAGGTGATGGGGAGCACCTGCAAATACACATGAAGCTTTGCTCCTTCCCCTGTCGCTTACCTCCTGCTATGAGGCCCATTCCTAACAGGTCACAGACTGGTACGGGTCCGCGGCCCTGGGGATGGGGCCTGCAGATCTATCTAATGGTCTGTTCATTAAGCAAATGGAGAAGGGAACCTCAATAATCGATACTTTAAAATACCATTGAAATATCTTCTCCAAACACATGAATAGACCAGTACAGGCTCACTGCCCAAAGGGGCACAGAAAAGGAGAAGCCACACAAGTTGGAGTGGGAGGGAAGGACAGGTGACATATAGCACTGGATTACACTTTAGCCACTGTTCCTCTAAACCACCACCCAGCACACAGAGATACCCAATTCACAAAGTGTTGTCAAATGTATGATGGGATTTGGTGCCAACAATAACTTTATATAGTGGTGAGACACTTACCACAGGTTGAGCATCCCTGATTTGAAAATCCAAAATCCCAAATGGTCCAAAATCCAAAACTTTTTAAGCTCTGATATGAAGTTCCAAAAAATGCTCATTGGAGCATTTTAGATTTTGGGTTTTCACATTAGGGATGCTCAACTGGTAAGTGTATAAGGCACATATTCTAAAATCTGAAAAAATCTGAGATCTGAAACATTTCTAGTCCCAAACATTTCAGATAAGGGATGCTCCATCTGTATCTTAATTTCCCTTTTTTCAGAATGGGAAACAGACTCACAGAGGCTGACTGACTGGTATGAGGACACACAGATACCAAGTGATAATATCAGCACTCAAATCCTCCTCTCCTCTGAGTTCTTCACATTGCCCTGTGATACCCAGGGAACTTACTGCTACGGTCACAACAATGTAGGCAGCACTGGTTTAAATCTGGCTAAGAGGCACATGCTTGCCATGTGCATTAGATTTTTTTCCTCTTCGTTTGTTTGTTCTGAGATTCGAGCGTAGCATCACAGCCAAGTAGCATTACTATTCCTGAAGACTGGTTCTACACACTCTGAAGGCACTGGGTGATTAAGCCAACTGGACCATAACACTGGTATTTTGTTCTTGCTGATGCAGAACAGCCATCGTCTCCAGCAAAGCAAGGGATCAAACACAGAGGTCCCTCACTCTGGGCCCTGCTACTGTCATAAAAACCCTCTGTACTAAAAGGTACAGATTTAATTGTTTCTCATCATAACAAGACCTCAACCTTGGCACCATCTTTTCAGAGCATAACGTATTAAGAGAGAATCTCTCTCCCTATATTACCTAAGAATTTAAGATTGTACTCCACTTCAGGAGTGTTGTTTCTATTGCTGTGTTCTTTCTGATATGATTGGCACACCTCACGAGCTGGCAATTTAGTCAGGCAAGAAAATAATTTGTCTCTCTTTGCAAGCAACAAGAACAAGATATACCAATGGTAGGCAGACATAGTACCTAATAAATAGCTGAGGACAACCCATGACTTCCTCCTGAGAATCAGTGGAGCACGGTGCCTCTATACCTAAAGAGAACACAAAACTCATGCAAAACCTAACTATAGCAGTATCTGGAAGATTCGCCTGAAGCAAATAACTAAAATCCCTTTTAGAAATGCTTTTTTTAGTTATTCTTTGTTAGCAACTTACCAATTCTGAGACATTTCTCAGGGAAGTTCTGCAGGAAAATGATCAATCTCTAAACACCATCACAAGATAACTCCTTCTTCAAGCAACCTATGTTGAGTTTCTAAGAAAACTAGTGAATAATGCCAAAGACTAAGTTTTCTTTCTTACCTGTGCTCTGTTGGCAGGACAATAGGCTGACTGTCTCTACAGGAGACATCTGCGTGCCAAGCATCCTTGCAACATGAGCAGAATTTCAGGTGGCAAGAAGGGCATTCCACCATCACAGGCTGTCCTGGGTCACTTGATGCAACAGGGCACACTGTCTGACAGTCTGCGACAGGACACCATGTCCGGTGGGGGTCCAGGTGAACTTCTAAAGCATAAAAAAAGAAAACGTGATGGCATCTGCCTTTGATCCAAGCTTGAGGCTTTCTTGCCTTCATTTATCCTCTTTTATAGACTAAAATTTATGCAAATATAATACAACCAAGGGTGATGGTTTCTACTATTAGTCTTCATAATGGATCCAAACCTGCCATCAACGAGGTTGCTCAGCCCTGCCGCATTTTTCAAAGTAGGTACTAATGGATGTACCTATTAAGATTACAGCCATCTTTATGAACAGATGAGAAGTGTTCTTTCTAACCAAAACTTGTAACTCTTTTAAAATGTTTCTCACCTTTCAGCACTCAAAACGGGCAAAAATCTCAAGGACTTTCTACAATTATTTGGGTGCTACCTTGGAAGAAAACTGAACATGAAGAACCAACCAAAGTTGGAGGGGAAAGGTATTTTCACAAAAGATTTTGTCTTTTTGGGCACTGAGAAATAGGTAGGGAAGTTTCTTCCATTGTATCACAGGAAATTAAAGAATAAGAAAGAATCAAATTAGTTTAGGGACCAAAGAGTATCTGCTGTGGCTTAGCCAAGAAGTCAGACTACCTGTCAGTTTCAGTATTCTTCTGGCCTACTAATGTGCTAATTAGGGGTAATTTGTAAAAGGCCCACATGCTCTAAAAAGAAAAGGTAGGGGCCTTCACAGGCCATAAAATGAGAGCCAGTCATACCACATTGGCTAGGTCCATATGACATACAAGAAAGAAGATAGAGTTGGAGGGTGGACAAATACCTATTCAAGTGTTTATAAATCTTCCTAAGTTTTCCCTTTTCTATTCAGCAATAGGCCTCATGTTCTTTCCATACAATATGACTTTTAAGGAAACATACCATGTGAAAAATTATGTTATTTGAGGAGTAGAGTTTTTTTCTCTTTTGCAAATCTTTAAACTGGTAAGATTCTAGTTTTAAACCTCTTGGGGCTTGTGATTCCTAGAAATTTACACACAGGAAGCAAACAAATCCAAAGGGTGGTACAAAAAGGAAATGAAGATATTAAGTAGGAGTTTAGTTTTAAAGTTAATAATTTAACAAATTCAGTGTCAGGGAGAAAAGTCTGAAATGTTCCAGTAAACATTATCTCCATAATTGTCTCAACTAGAAAATGAAATAATTGGATCTATCGCATTATAAGTTTGTGTTTAGAAATAGCATCTATAAATATATGGTCTTATCGAATAATTCTAGGTGTTAGGGTTGAAAAATCATGGGCCCTTGAACAAATATAATCAGAAGGGGCAATCCTATGATTTGCAGATGCTCAGACCCAAAGAGAGATGGACCTTCTAAAGCCCCTAAAACTTTGGGATGTCGAGGGGATGGTGATGCACATAAGATCCAAGGTCTCGGCCTTTTATTTCTATTATACATCATTTAACATTTTCCTCCAAAATGTTATAACTGCTTCACAAATCCTAAGTCCAAAGAAATGAAGGATGGTATGTAACTTAGAGCTAAGGACTCCCACATCAAATATGTACTTACCATCCCTTCTAAATCAGAGGTCTTTTAAAAATTTGATGAAAAAGAAGGAAAAGTAAGGGAAAGTTAAGGTACATATTACTGTTAAATTTTATAACATCCCTAGTAATCACTTTAAAAAGATACAAGTATGCAACTTGTTCTTGTAACTCTAATCTATTCAAACTACTTGGTAGAAGTTGTGACTTGTTTCTATCAGTTTATTATTTCAGGTACCTGTGGTAGCACAATGGAAGCAGAAACAATAAATAAAGGAGCAATTATAGACTGTGAGGAGTTGCTATAAAGAAAGAACCTTAGTGCAGCTACGGCACAAAGTCCAATGCAAAAATAACGGAAGAGTCCAAGCCACAGAAAACAGGGATCTCCTGTATTTTTCACCAATATGACAGTACACAAGGATCATGCAAAGGAGTATAGAGGAAGGTGAAGAAGGGAGACATTACAGCTTTCTATGTAGTTCCTTCATTGGAAGTCTTGCTGTTTAGGAATGGCTTATAGAGTTTAACTATGACCAACAGTGAAGTTATCAAGGGATAGATTTTGACTCGTTATCCAAAAATGACATTAGCCACTCTAGCCAACTCCATAGAGTATCAATTCAACATCTCTCCCCACTCCTTTCAACCTTCCTTACTAAGAACACCTGTCTATTGCTATAGAATCTGAAGAGTCCAGAGGCATGCTTTCCCAGAATTCCACACAGCTAAGGCTTGAACATGTGACACAATTCTGGCCAATGGGAGAGAAGGGGAGGTCCACCAAGGGGCTTCTGGGACAGGATCTCCTCCTTGATACACAAGGAAGAATCCCTATTCTGTCTGCATCGCCTTCAAACACAGCTGTATGGAGTTATGATGCATGGACCATCACAATAGTCTTGGAACTCTGAGGGAAACCTAAGTGATTCCATAAAGTTGAGCTGCTAAATTAACCAAACCCAGGACAGCCTACCTCTGGGCTTCCTGTGTGTGAGGTAATTAAATGCCCTTGCATTCTGTTTTAATCAGGCATTCTGTTCCTAGCAGCTGAAAGATTGTAACTGTCAAGTCTGTCCCATAATAGTGAGCAAGTCCTCGATTCAAACAAGGACTGTTCCTTCCATGTGGCAGATATTTTATCAAAGGGACTAAAGCAACATGTCCAAGGTGACCTTTAAAAGTTTTCCAAACCAATGATTTTACCATTCTAAATGTGAGGCACATGGAAATGTGTGTACATACATAGAAACAAAATATACAACCACGTATATTATCCTGTAGAAAACCTTGTGTACCATGATAAAAATGTATGCACTTTTTTAAAAAGTTAACACACTATGCCAGATCTATAAGGTTTTTACATAGGTGAGCAGACAAATAATATACATCCATATAGTTGAACACTATGCAGCTTCAGAAAAAATAAGTCAAGGTGACAATATGAAAACACCTCTAAGACATATTGTTAAGTGAAAAAAAGTAGATTGCATGAATATAAATGAACCATGCTTATAAAAATATGTATATCTGAAATATGTTTTGAGGCTGAGTATAATGGCTCATGCCTGAAATTCTAGCACTTTGGGAGGCCAAAGCAGAATCACTTGAGGCCAGGAGTTCAAGACCAGTCTGAGCAACATAGTGAAACCCCCATCTCTACAAAAAATAGATAAAAATTAGTGGGCATGAGGGTATGCGCCTGTAGTCCCAGCTACTTGGGAAGCTGAGGTAGGAGGTCGCTTTGAGCACAGGAGTTCGAGA
>NW_012144300.1:998151-999709 GCF_000956105.1 Propithecus coquereli
TGAATTGTGCTGCCATAAACATTCGGGTGCAGATGTCTTTATCATAGAATGTTTTCTGCTCTTTTGGGTAGATGTCTAATAGTGCTATTGCTGGATCAAATGGTATTTCTATTTTTAACTCTTTGAGGTATCTCCAAATTCTTCATGGAAATTAAACAATCTATTGTTGACTAACTATTGGGTCAAGGAGGAAATAGAGAGGGGAATCAAGAACTTCTTCGAACTACATGATAACGGAGAAACAAGATATCAGAACCTGTGGGATACAGCAAAAGCATAGCTGAGAGGAAAACTAATAGCAATAAATGCTCATATCCAAAAAACAGAAAGTTTAAAAATTGACAACCTAATAAATAGAATCAAGGAATTGGAAAAGGAAGTGCAAACCGATCCCAATCCTAGTAGAAGGAACTATCTTCTATTATGTGCTTGCCTAAATTTGGGGGCCACAGAATCAGTATCTTGTTAATTGCTGCCTTCTACTCATTTCATGGAGATGGACTTTCTCTCTTTAGACTGTAGGAAAGGCTGTGTCTTATTCTATTTATGTGCTCCAATTTACCTGACAGAGTGATGGGATGCTATCTATTGATTTAAAATAGTAATTTCTGGTTTTTCAGAAAAGCATAGATATACTCTTGTGCAAACAATTAACTTAAAACACATAAACTAATAAATACCATCTTGAATTGCCTTGCATTGGAATTTATTTTCATTCTTTTCTAGTACTGTCATCAACAGACGTGCACAGCACACTAAAATCATCCAATGTCAGTCCTGGTGTTGACAGTATGTTATGATCTACATTAGACCATAGATCTCCACCCACCTCAATTAAGGCTGTCAAATTTGGAAAGACGTTGACTTGGCAAAACATGGAACTTTACATGTAGCACTTCAACATTAAACCTTATAAGGGTAACAATGAAAAAATTGTCTAATATTAAAACGAGTAATAACTATCCCTTTTAGGACTCTATTGCTTCTCTATAACAAACATTTATTTTACTTCCTATCTCATCTCAGTCCTTGGATGAGAAATTCATATTCACTAATTTCATCCCTATCCATTCATTTCTTCCTTAAGTACTGACATAAAGCAATTAACTCTCAACTCATTAATAAACTGCTCTCTAAAAGTTACAAGTGACATCCCTCCGGTCACATCCAGCAAATGTTCCTCAATCCATCCTCTATCTGACATGGTACTCTTCTTGTAACTCTGTCTTTCATGTGTAAGGCCCTGCCTTTTCCTCTCTTTTCTTCTCACAATCCTCCTTTCTCTTTTACCATCAATGCTGTTTCCTTTGCTCCCATCCACGGATGATGTTCAAGACCTAGTCCCAGATTTCTCCAATATTTTACTTAATTGTAGAACTCATACCATAACTAAGCCTCAACTCTCACTTAAATTAGAATTATTCCAAATATTTTCTTCAGGTATGACTTCTTGTGATTATAAGACTGAAAAATCAGGCAAATGTCTATTATTCATTGTTTATTCAACAAATGACAGATTTCAGGTACTTGTTAGAGAACTTGGGCATACAAAGATGAA
>NW_012144300.1:1000184-1053187 GCF_000956105.1 Propithecus coquereli
GCTGGAAGTACTCACACCTTAGAAACTGGCAAACACTACAAATCATAGTTGTTCCTCCCCACCTCCTCAAAAGACTGCACCAACACATTATTGAACGCAGGACAAATTGAGAGTAAACATATTAACACATAAAACCTACATCCAGCACAGACAAGTATGGAGCAAAGTGGGAAAGTAAAGAGCAGAACTTGCACAGCACAAAAAGAAGAGAATTTGCTGACCGACCTTTTATATTAGTACTTTCTGAACAACCCATATACAAACAGGTGTATATACATGAAGTAAAACTCACATGTGTACACATCTTCTTCTTAAGAGTACATGGCATTTGGTTATATATTCTAATTTACTGTTCATTAATTGCTTCTTGTACATCTGTCAGGGCTCTTCATGTCCAGTGAAGTACAGGAATACCCTGTACAGGCTGTTTCTTCTACTTAGAATCACAGTATGTCAAAAGTAGCTGTTTCTGGATCTCCCTACGAGGCTTTCAGGCACCTCTCACAACACCAACCAGATGGGACACACTCATTACATTCCTGCCAACCCCAGAAGATCAAAATTTTTCCTCTTATACACACAGAGGATCAGAGGAGAAAACAAAGACCAGATCTATGAATTCAAACCAATTACTACTCTGAGTCCCCTTTCTACCATCAAAAAATTATTTAAAATAATTTTTTTAAAAAAGAAGGCACTGCTAGTTAGAATTGGTCATGATTAAAGCCTGGAGAAATGTCCATCAATACAGGAAAGCACCCACAATAACATTAAAGTATCATTTGTTTATGCAATGTTTCTGTTGGACACATTTTTTTTTCACATGGGTACTTAAGCTGGTCCTAAGAGGCTTTTACATACTACTCTGGTTATGTAAAATATACTTACCTAAGGAGTTGTGGCAGTATCTTATTGATACACCATTAAATGCAGAGTAAATAACCATTCTGGGGGAAAGAAACTGACCTAGACAAATTTCTGAAAGTCCTCTCAGCTTTATATTTCTATGTTAAAGTATGAAGCTAAGTTAACAAGGAGTTAAGGTAGAACGTTCAAAGGAATAAGGACTCAATTTCTCTTACTGGATGACAGAAACAAGACTAAAGAGACTTACCCTCGCTGTCAAACAGCCACACACTTTTATGGAAACTCAGGAGGGGCATTTTTGGATGAGAAAAAAAGGTATATTGGTACCTCCGGGTCTGGTGGCACAAAGAATACTTACATAATTTGTTTTTCTATCTTCTCTATTTTTGATCCACGGTAGAGATCCTCTCAGCTCACATGTATACTTTTTGCTCTTTCAACAGGGTAACTACTAATTTGGTTAGAATTGCTAGAGATTATTGTACAATATTGTGACTACAGTTAATAATATATTGTATTTTTTAAAAATGCTAAGAAAGAGGATGTAAAATGTTCTCATCACATTACCTATGTGAAGTAATGCATCTGTTACTTAGCTAGATTTAGTAATTTCCACCATGTATATATACTTAGCAGCTATGAAACATCATGTTGTACACAGTAAATACATACAGTTTTATCTGGTTTTTTTAAATTAAATAAATAAAAGGCCAAAACAAGGTCTTTGTTTTTAGTAAATGTATATGTAATAAAAACAAACAGAATTAAATACATTAAGGCTAAAGCAAAAGTCAACTGATCTTTGGGTGAAGGGATATTTACTTCTTTTTTTTCTTTTGTGTATTTCCTCAATTTCTCTCTTGACTATATATTACTGATTTTGAGAAATAAACATTTAAAAACTATTATGATAATTTTTTTAAAAAAAGAATTGCTAGAGATAAGCCTTTGGAATTGTTACATTGTGAGATCCAGATGACACTGAGCTAAATACTATTCCTGCTTTTGAGGGTTATTTACAGCTGTACATTTGTTTAAATCACATTTTAAACCTATAGATTAGAACCATGAATAAGCAGCCAATCTAAACATAGCTTTGATCTGAAAGATTTCCAGATTTTATCCAAATAATGCAAAAGTAGAGATTCGTACGTGTAATTCTGTTTTCCAAAAGTAGAAAAACCCAGAATAGATGTAGTCCTTACCTTTCACTGAATCAGCTAGGGCTATCATAATATAGGAGAAAATATGGGTCCGCGAGTTACTAGAGGAGCCATTTACCCCAAGACATCTTCCCTCCCTATAAAGTGGAGATGTTCAAGATTAAACAGACACTGTAAATAACACAAAACACAGTGCCTAACATATGGCAGGTTCTCCATAGGAATGAGTGAAATTCTTTCCCATTCTTTTCCTTCTAATCCTCAACCTTAATGTGTGACTTTAAACCCTTTGAAAGGGGACACACAAATCTGTATTCTTTACTATGGTTTTTTTTCAAACCACAGGGATTGAGAAATCAATTTAACGGGTTGTGAGCAGCAATTTTTAAACATTAAATAGATTAGAAAAGAACACAGAGTGCATTTCACCTAAGTGAAATGAAACTTTCATAGTTTGTTTTGTTCATTCTATCTTGGTGTACGTGTGTATACGGGCTTTCGAAGTAAAGTGTATTTCTTATTCTGGGTCATAGTCAAATATCTTGAAAAACACAGTGACTTACACAGAGTTGGGGCTCTATAAACATCTGTTGAATGATTTATGAATGCATGCAACTTGGGTGATATTTTGTAAAAGTCATGTTCAATATTGCTAGAGTCACTGTACTTTGATATATTAATATTATACAAAGCTCCTCCTCTTGCTTTGAACCTGCAATCCTCTCTTCCTCCTTCTCACTCTCAGCTACTGACCTTCCTTCTTATTTCACCTAGGAGACAGAAGCAGTTAGAAGAGAACCCATGCATACCACATCTACTAGCTCACCTGTGTCCAGGCCTGTCTCCTCTCCACCTTCCCCTCTGATAGGATGAGCTGAACCTGCCGGTAGTGAGTCCAATCCCTCCATCTAGCACTGAAATCCATCCCCTGTCACATTCTCAAGAATTTTGCTTCTCCAGTTATCTCCCCTCCCTCTCCTATACCATCCCTTTCTGCAGGATCATGAGTTCCTTTTACGAAAAAAACTTGAAAAAGGTTTTCTTAATGTATTCACTGCACTCCCTTTTCTTATAATACTCTGAACACTCTCAGTACTTCCCTGTCACTCCATTAAAACCCCACTTGTAAAGCTCACCAAAGACCTCTCTGTTTCCAACTCTCAGTCCTTACCTCTCCCAATCTCTCAATAGCATCTGATCCAGTAGACATTCTCTAAACACGATCTTCACCCAGCTTCTGGATTAATATTTCTGGCCATCCTTTGTGAGTCTCATTTGTTGGACCCACCTCTAAAACCTACAGTATCCCAGGGCGCAGTCCTGAGATTGTTTCTTTATCTACACTCTATTCTTAGATGAGCTCATTCAACGTCATAGCTTTAAACCCAACTCTATGTTGATGACTCCAAAATTTACATTGCTGGTTCTCACCTCTTCACTTATCTCCAGACTCATATATTCGAATGCATCTCCACTAGGAAATCCTGAGAGTTATACCTTCAAAATATACTCCAAATCTGGTGATTTTCAGTACTTCTACATTTAACATATAATACAGTGCACCATCTTGGATTAGGTCACTACCATAGCTTGCTGATAAATCTCCATGCCGCCACTTTCTTCCACTACCATCCATTCCTCCTACAGCAGCCAGGGTAGTCTTCTAAAAATGGAAATCATATCACAACACTCCATGATCCAAATCCTCCAATGACTTCATCACACTTAGACCTCATCATCACAATCTATATGATCAGGCCCTTGACCACTACTCCTAAATTACCTCCTATGACTCTCCCTCTGCTCACGTAGCTTTATCACACGGGCTTCCTTGCTTTCTCAAACAGAAACCAAGCTTGTTCCTGCCTCAGGGCCTTGGTACTTCCCTTTAATTCTGCCTGAGATGCTCCTTCTATAGGTACTCACATGGTTTGCTCACTTCAAATCACGTCTTTCCTCAGACATAACCTCTTAAGAGAGATCTTCCATGAAAATCCTATCCTAAACAGCCTCCTCCATCTATTTATTTCCCCTTACCCTTCTTTATATAAACGATACATACCACTATCTAATATTATTGTTTATTTATTATCTACTCCCCCCTACACACACACACACATATACATCAGGATCCTTTAGGGCAGGATTTTGTCTTGATCACTGAATCCCCATCATCTAGGGCAGGATTTTGTCTTGATCACCGAATCCCCATCATCTAGGGCAGGATTTTGTCTTGATCACCGAATCCCCATCATCTAAGGCAGGGTTTTCAATAACAGTACTATTGACATTCGGACCAGACAGTTCTTTGTTCTGGAGGCCGTCCTGTGCATAGATGATTAGCAGCATCCCTGGCCTCTACCCACTAGATGCCAGTAGCATCCCATCTCCCAGTCATGACAATCAAAAATGTCTTCAGACATCACCAATGTCCTCTGAAAGATAAATTCACCCCTCCCTGACAATCACTCACCTAGCAAGATGCCTGGAATGTTGTAATTGTTGAATAAATGAATGAAGCAACATAACAGAAGTATACGAAACAGTACTGGCAAATCAAGTCCCTGTGGTAATAAAAGATAATGGTACTAGATATGTCAAGGTCCTATGCTGTTCAGTCCTGCATTCAGGTATTTCCAGAGAACAGTAACAACAACCCTGAGCAATGTCTGTAAAGGGCACTCTTGAAGTGCTCCCCGCAAAGGAACAGGGATCCAGACATACAAGTCTGGCCAGATTCCACTGAAAAGGCATCTGAGCACAGCATGGCATCTGTCCTTCAGAATGCCCCTCGGCCCAGCTGCTCCTAGAAGAACAGCTTCAAGCAAAAGTCAATAAAAGGTAGAAGAGCTGTTTTTTTAAAAAATACTATTAAAATTTCAGGATGCTATTAAGAGCACAGTTTTGCTTTGTATACCTCATGGAACAGGGTATATACCACAGGTGGAGCCTAGAGCCCGATTAGTAGAAAAGGAAGCAACACAGAAGGGGCATCAGACACTGCAGCCCTGGTGTCTCACAGGACTGCCCAGAACCAGAACTGAAAAGGAACAAATTGATGGACAGCAGGTGGTAGTCAAATTGGTGTTGCAGAAAAAGCTATCTCCTCTCCATTCTCTCCTCCACATCAGTGATCCCAGAGGAATCTGAAATGAAGTGAAGCTCCTACAGGAGTCGCAGAATATTTATAAAGATTCTTTTTATTACTGTTATTGTAAATTCAATTCTACCTCCTGGTGTTTGGCCTAGGAAACACAATTATTATATACACATAGAAAATGCACAATTATCCAAAAAGTGTAAGGTTTAGTTGCTCCTCCCGTCAAATTTCTATTCCAAAGTTGGAAGAAAGTGAACTGATGCATATTCAATCAATTTCTTCTGCATCAGCAGTGATGAAAGCGTCATGTAGCTTTGAGATGAGGGAAGTTCAGAAATCTAGAAAATGAGAAACCAGGGACATTTAAAGTCAGCCCCCAAGTAATAGTGCCCTCAAAACTTAAATGAACATGATTTAGAAGTGATTAACTCTGCCAGACTTACATCAGAGATAGACACATTCAAAGACTTGAATGCAATTTGCTTATGGAAAGCAGAATTGACCATTGAAATAAAGCCCCACAGCTATTTCATCTTTAGATTCCGCCTGTTCATGTAAATTATGCAAGGCAGGAAATGATATTTAAAACTATTTTCTACTTCTGTATTCTGACAATTATTGGGAAATAGAAAAATTCTGGAAAATTAAAACTGCCATGAGACCTAAGGACTCTGTCAGACCCCAGGAATTATTTTCAGTTTTCAAAAACTGAATCCAAGACCCTTGGTTCTCCCACCTGGCACCATCAACATTGACTATGTGGCGTTTGCTTTTTATTCTGTTGAATATTCTCTCAACTAACAAGGGTGGCTTTTCCACCACTCTCCACCATTATGAGGCTGTGTCAAAAAAGACATCACATGAATTTTTATTATTATGGGAAACACCATACACCAAGTTAATTTAATTATCACCCGAAATAAATCAAACTCTTTTAGTAGACTAATGAGAGAAGGGAGGTGTTAAAAAATAAAACTGAGCAGATGATAAGGTCATTAAGTATCACACAGTCTTAAGAGGGAAAAACACTAAAAGAAACCAAATAACTACACAGGGAGCTCTGATGAGATAAAACTTTTATGATCAGATACAAAAGCTGGGGTGGAAGCATTTCACTAAGGGCAAATAAAAAAGCGAGATGAAACGCAAAGAGTAATATCACAAATGTGGGCCAGGCATGGTGGCTAACGCCTGTAATCCTAGTACTCTGGGAGGCCAAGGCAGGAGGATCACTTGAACTCAGGAGTAAGAGACCAGCCTGAGCAAGAGTGAGACCTCATGTCTACTAAAAATAGAAAAATTAGCTGGGCGTCGTGGCCTATGCCTGTAGTCCCAGCTACTCGGGAGGCTGAGATAGAAATATCACTCGAGCCCAGGAATTTGAGGTTTCAGTGAGCTATGATGACACCACTGCACTCTAGCCGGGGGAACAGAGCAAGATTTTTGTCTCAAAATTCACAATTGCAAAGACATGGAGACAACCCAAGTGCACATCAATACATGAATGGATTAACAAAATGTAGTATATGTATACCATGGAGTACTACTCAGCCATTAAAAAAAAATGATGAACTACCTCTTGTATTATCCTGCATGGAGCTGGAGCCCATTTTTCTAAGTGAAGTATCACAAGAATGGAAAAACAAACACCACATTTACTCACCATTAAATTGGTACTAATTGATCAATACTAATCTACACACATGGGAAGTAACATTCATAGGATGTCAGGCAGGTGGGAGGCAGGGGGAGGGGATGGATAAATTCACATCTAAGGGATGTGGTATGTGCTGTCTGGGGGATGGGCATACTTTCCGGGCAGTGCAAAGGCAATTTATGTAACCAAAGCATTTGTACCCCCATAATACTCTGAAATTTAAAAAAAATCATAAATGTGAAGACACAAAATGAAAGGAGCCTTGTGAAGAATGCTGAGAACAAAAGGACTGTCACAAAAAGATGCAACCATAGGTTGAGGAAGCATCTGGAACTGTACCTAGCATAGGCTAGATACTCAGTATATAAATAAGCACATATTGAATACGGGAGTGAATAGAGTAGAATTAACAAATAATAGAAAAACAAATTTTTATTTCATTTCACTTTTTTATGAAGGAGAACAACATGATAACCCATTTGTAAGAGTTCCTAACCACTATATGATAATATAAATATCAAAGAACAGACATGTCAACCCAGCAAGGAACTGAAGCAACTTACAGTTATAAAAAGTAAAACAGGGTGAAAAAAATTAGGAAAAGTGCTTAAGAACTAGAGATGGATAATCTTAACCCAATTTTCAGAAAAAAAAAAAAACTATTTTGAAAAAGTAGACTCTGGAAATAAGAGACAAGCAAAATTCTAGCATAAATCATCAGACATGTACTTTGGGAACCAGTAGAAAGGAAAGCAGTGATCATTAACACATGGCAAACTTAGCATTCCCTTTTCTTTGTTAATATTGGACGGCTGACACAGAAAGGGAAACCCAGAAATATAGTAGTAGCCGATGGAAAAGTCACAGATGGATGGAAAGTGGGGAGAATAACCAACCAATGCTAAATAGTGCTTCTTTGCTTTGTGCAGGGTGATGATTTTTGTGTGATCCTGTTCAAAATATTTTTCCCCACAGACTTAGATGAAGACAAAGACATAAAAGGCAAGCTAATCAAATACGTAACATAAAGCAGAAGACAATTCACACACTGGACAACAAACTAAAGACTGAGAAAAGAACGTGGCAATGTGAATTGGACAGAACTGAGGATAATTCTTATAACTAAAATATAGGGCTGCATCTACTCTGAGTCTACATTTTTACAGAGCAATAACAATCTCTACAATTCTGTCTCACAGCCCCACCAATGAAATTTACTTTCAGCCAGTTACTCATTTAACTCATTGACAATATTAGTATTTAATGCATTGTAAGATCTCCTTATAAACAGTTCCATATAAAACATATTTTTATAACATAAACCTCAAAGTCACCTAGCTGATAAAGGTCACGAGTTTGAGGTAGACAGGAAGTCTATTATGTAAAAATGAAATATACAATTTGGATAAAGATTATACCAACTAAGTAAATTCCACTATGTAGCACTTTATTAACTTAAACTTACTCTTAATTGGATCATCTATTTGCCAATAATAATTATTTATTATGGATGATAATGAAGGATTACATGATGAAAAATTACCTTCCAAAATCACCTAAGATGGAAGTATCTCTGGGCCTCAGTTTCCTTTTATTTTATAAAATGAGGGGGTCAAACCAAAAGGTCACCAAATTTAACATACTATGAAATGAGATTAATGAAATTAATTGTCAATGCATGAGATCCACTGTGGGGCATCTGCTTAGATAGAATTCATGAGAAAAAATAAATTCCATGTATAAATAAAACTATTTGATCAACTTATAATGGAGCCAAGTAGAGATATACAATATTTCCTAAAAGAGAGGCACTGGCTCTGAGGCCTGCCCAACTTGACTGTAGCCAGACTGAATATATTACCACATCTAATGAAGAAATAAGCCAGTTACAAGCAGGGTTGAATACTACAGAAAACACAAAAAGCCAAGCACTATGTGGGGAAAATGAGAATCTTGGCCAATGATAGTCCATGTGTACCTCGCCCATGGCAAGGCTATTCCTACTGTAAAGATGGATGTTGACGATTAACTTCAAGTGTTCTAATCCTCTTCACAAGAGCAGCATAATATCCATTTCAATATGGGGATATTTCCTGAAGAATGGTATGATTATCTCATCTGTCAAAAGGGTTTAGGAGAAGAACTTTGAGTGTACTTAAATTAAAGGTGGTACCTTTGAGCTATTAGTATTTTTATTACTAACAACTGTGAAAGGTTTGGATGCTGAGATAGGAAGCACTCATAGGAAGTGCTTTGCAAGTATTAATTCACATAATCCTCATCCCAACCCTATGGTATAGGGACGATTATCATCTCCATTTTACAGATGAGGAAACAGAAGTGCAGAAATTTTAAGGACCTTGCCTACAGTCACCCAGGTGGCAAGCGGTGGAGCCTGCGGTTGCACTCAGGCTCTTAGCCGCTATTTTTTAAATAAACGAAAACTTTATACTCACCCGTGAGAAGCAACACACAGAAAGTTTTAATTGCTGATACTATTAGAATAGTCCCCTAAAACGTAAGCAATCAGGAATAGGCCTGCTACTGACAGATGGGGCAGCAGGAGTGGTGGGGAGGAAGTCAGTGGTCGTGGGAGAAGAAAGGTACGTGTGGAGCAAGGGAATACCATGGACAGACTGAGCACCAGTCACTAAGTAGGACTGATGACGTTGATAGGCCACATCTCACCATTTCAGAAGCCTGAAAAGTCCAATCTAACTCTTTAGACTCTCTCCAGGTAAAAGTCAGCAAATCATAGCACTCACTACCAGCTGGTCATCACAGGGCCCAATACCGGGAATGTCCATGTTCCAGTTATAACTGAGTTTTATAATGGAGGATATTGGGATAAAGTGGGAGAATGGCAGAGCAGATGTTTGATGCCTTCATCAACTTTAGCTGTCATATCCAATAAATAAGTATCTGGTGTTATAATGCTCAATCTAACCAGTCCATGTGAATAGACTAGGGAGGGCCACTATAAACTACCCCCATCATTAATTTCTCAAGTTAGCTCAGAATCTACACAGGACAGCTACATCAGACTATGTCTTCATCCACTAAAAGTCAATTCATCAGACTCCCCTAGTTCTGATTCCATTTTCAACAACATTTTATTTCCTGACTTCCCATCTAGATCTTTCTATAGGGCAAAAATGTACCTGCCGTTTGAAATTCAAACAATCTAATCCAAGGGTTTTTTTTTTGTAAATTCACTTAATGTATCAGTCTTATGAGTTTAGTTAAGTGATCCATCCATGAGAGATGAATCCACTTTTGGCTTGGTGAAAAAAATATCAGCGTTCTTAGCCTTTAAGACTGAGCCAGATGTTGTTCTAAAGTAGCAACTGCCATCCTATGAATCCCCAGCAAATGTTCCTACTCTGTATCTCTTCATGCTGTGCATGGTTTTCTTTCTTTTTTTCTCGTAGCATTATCTATCTGGGTAGTTGTAAAAATTAAATGAGATAAAGGTAATTGTGCTTACCAAACTTACTGGCATATGACAGATAAATGTTCACTTTTTCCCCTACCCACAACTCTAGGCTTTATTAATCCGTATTTAAATATTAGCAATCAGAAAACTGTATGCCCATGCTAGATTAGAGTTTTTTATATACTCAATGAGACTATGCCAGTCCTATGAGTTCTGGGGGAAACAATTTTCTCCTACTTCTCAGATGCTAAAAAATAGACCATGTAGTTCAAGGATATGTTAGGGTATGGTAAGAGGGAAAGGGCTCCTAAAAAAGACCTATCAAAAGCCTAAAAGGAGTAAAAAGTATAATTCCTACAGATAAATGGGCAATGTACATAGAAAAGCTATATAAATTACCCCAAGTCCAAACTGAGAAAGAAAATCAGTCTAATGCATTGTAAATTCACAGTAGCACGAAACAGATCCAAACTCTCTCAACTATCACCATGCTTACAAAAGTAGTATCAAAAAACAAATGGTGAATATTAAGGAACAGTAAAATTGTCTGGGCTGGTTCATGTTTCAAAACAATCTTCAAGAGTGGGAAAATTGGTGGTAACACACATTTTGAGAGTCACTTTCTTTTGTATTACTGTTATTATAAAACCATCCAACTTTTGCAAAACCTTTCTCACCAAATTAAAAATACAAAACAAACAACATAAGGACAGTTCCATTTCCTGCTAGTCTGCATTTTTTTCTGGCTGTGGCTGAAAGGAACTTTTATGTTGCAATTACAGTTTTCCCCTTTTGGAGTACCCTTGTGGCTTTGTTGACAGCCCACAGCTGCCTTAATCTCCCGTGCGGGTAAAGATGACACATGTAAAACCACAATCACTATCAGGATACAAAAAAAAAAAAAAAAAAAAGAGTGCATACCTCGTTCAAATTTTAATCGCTGATAAAGCTGAAACTGATCGACAGGTACCAAACAGGCAATCTGAAACCAGAGATATTAGAAAGATGAGATTTCAGTCATCAAAGAGCCATGAGTTACCAGCCTTTTATGATTTCCTTTCCTGGTTTTACTTATATTCTCTATACGCCAATTGTTTGCAAAGTTCTCTTTCTCTATACTGTTCATGCAGTAGCACATGCAGCAATTTTCAAATCACCCCCTTTCCTCCACCATGGCTAGGAATCACTGTTCAAGGCACCAATCACAAAACTCATCAATCACCTTCCATTCTTTCATCAGTGGCTACTAAGACTAGACAACTTGGACTTGCCAAATTATTCATGTTCGTATATGGCAGATGCTCCTTTTCTCTCTACATTCATTTAAGAAATTTTTTAAAGATTATAATTCTAGCTTTGGAACCCTTAAAAACTAAGGTCAGGTAGACAGTGCCTCAGGAATTATGAAAATTTCATTTGTCACCTAGGAAACAGTACCTTTTAAATAATCTAAAAATAATTTCTTTTGACAAAAATCACTTCATGGAACCCTCAGTTATTACACATTGATTATCTCAGACCCTAAGACATTTCTTGTGACTAGACTACCATTTCCATTTCAGATGGCAATATGAACCAAAGGTTTGCTAGTAAACAACAATGATTCATACCTAAGTGACATTTCAGATTAATCATTTTTAAATTGCATTTCAAAGGCAGATACAGGAAAAACTAACTGCTCTTAAACTGGCATTCTAAAAATATTAATTCCGTTGACGTCAAGATGTAAGTATATTGACATTGCTTAAAAGATTTATAGCTGAGAAAATCAAAGGATTTGATATGAGCCTTCCAGATTTTCAGCAAGTTGATCCAGGACACAGTGTTAGTCTTGTCAATTTCAACTCTAAACTATTACTTTTTTGGTATAAAATATATCTAGATAGAAGTTAGATTCTTGGGACTAACAACAGGAAGTCTACTTGAGAAAACTGGAGTAAGAGAATGATGTAGCTAAAATTGTATTTAACAAATAAAATATATTTAAAAGGCATTCAAAATCTAATCCTCTGCCCTACAAAAAACATCTCATTTATTTATTTTGCAAATGGATCAAGCTAAGTTAGTTAAAATGTCTGAAGGGCCACAAAACAAGGAAGTTCAGTCTTCTTCATTCCAAGTAAAGTATGGTAAAACATAAATTTAATTATAAAAAACATTTTCCCCCCAAAAATGTACTGCATTTTCATCAGGTACCTTAAATGAAAGCTCCTCCACAATCCTTGCAAAAGAAATTATGGTCGATTTCATGTTACATATATTTTACCATAGTTCTTTTAAAAGTATAGTTAGACTTTTATTATACTGAAAGCCAGCTTTGTTCATCTGTTATACTACTACCCGGACATCTTTCCTGAAAGGCAAATGTGTCTCAAATAAAATTCAGAGTTGGAGACAGAAGGTTCAGGCAAATGAAGTGATAAGTGGCATTAAGGAACCAGGCTTGAGTTCTTGCCTTTGTCACTTGTACGTGTGGGAGGAAGAAAAATAACCTAATGCTACTTCAACTTTTGGCCAAGGTGACTTGGGGATGATATCAACTGGGCCCAAGAGACCACAGTGATATTCTGTGACTCTGTTTTTAACCACCTTCCCACAAGCTGCTTGAGGTCTTTGATTCTATGGGACAGTCCTGTACCCAACTCACCCCCATCTAAAATAATTTGTGAACGGATGAAGACTTTCTTTAAATCCTTCAAAATCAGCCCCTAAAAATTCTGATTTTTTCAATGACAAGAAACTTATTAATATATAGCAGCTGTGTCAAACACAGTTGATGAAAGACAAGAAAAACAGAAGAAAAGATGTTTTAGACACAGAAGAAATGCTAATGAGAAAAATGACAGGAATTAATGCAGTAATAAAAAGTCAAAAACAGTAGATATGGATGTTTAATTTTAAATTAGAAAGATAAATGTCACCAAAGCGCACATTACTACCAGCAGGGAAGTCATAGGTCTCTAATTTTTCTGTCTTTTACTCTACTTTGGATCTCCTATTTATTAGAAGTCAAAGGTTTGTATGGAATTAAGACTTAATAAGGTAAGTAAATTTTTCTATTGAAATTTTTTATCACAAAAAGTTAATTCCATCACTTCTCATTTCTATTCGATTCTTTTGGAATAAATTTCACCTCCAGAACACACCATTCTCTTCGCCAGCCCACAGCGGTTAGATTTGCATCTTCTCCATGTACTTGTTGACATCCTACCATGGGGAAGCAGGGAGCTGAAAGCCTGGCCATACAATGAGGAAGGACCTACAGAAGCTAAACTCAAGGAACTTAAATTACTCTGAAGGCAATAAATACATATCGAATTCAAAAAAGATCTACTCCTCTTGTCATCTGTTGGATTTTGTAGACTAGAGTTAATTTTCTGAAATGTTTCTATCACATTTTTGATTTAAGATGAGAGAAAATTAGACCTCGTTAAAAGAATAATAACAAATGATCTAAAGTATTAAATTCCTGGTTCTATTGCCATTTTGAGCTAAGTCACGATTGCTCGATGCCTCCGCTTCTACCATTACAAAACTGAAATAATTGTATTCAGATGATTATTGGAAAACTCAATCAGGCCACAGGTAAAAGGGCTACAACCAAATTTTTGGAGGATACTCACAAGTACTCTAAAATTGACTTGCTAGACTGACAATCCTAGAGAATAGTAAAGGAGAATATAAAGAGGTGTCTTTTGATATACATTTATCCTACTTTTTGCCAAAAAAACAAATTCTAAATCATTCAAAATCACACCAGAACATTCTACAAAAAGTTGTCAAATTTGTATAGAGATCTCCTAAATGCTATTCCCCTAACTTCCTCTAATGATGACACCTTATATAACTATAGTCAATACTGAAATAATGAAATGTACATTGATACAATCAAGTAATCTTCAGGCCTTATTCAAATTTCACAAATTATCCCACTAAGGCCTTTTCTTCTGTCCAGATCCAATCCAGGTTATCACCTTGTATCTAACTTTGGTGTTTCCTTGGCCTTCCAATCTGTGACAGCTCCTCAGTTTGTCTTTAACGACCTTAATGTGTTTGGATAGCTCAGGCCAGTTATTTGTACAATGTTCCTCAACTGAATTTGTCCAATGCTTTCTCATAATTAGATTCAGGTTGTGCATTTTTGGCAAGAATATCACAGACGTGACCTCAGGGCCATTGGGACCTGCACAAGGATAACGTGTCTCATTACTGGGGATGTTAACTTTTTAACTTGGTTAAGGTGGGGTCTGCCAGGTTTCTCCATCCTTTGTAATCAACAAATGTCTTGTAGGGAGATACTGTGAGACTATACAAAATCCTGTTTCTCATCACACCTTTGTCCACTCGTTTTTGTATCCATTGATAATTCTTGCCAAAAATAATTATTACTATGGTATTTACTTAATAATGATTCTCTATTTCCATCATTCAGTCTGCATTTGGTGATTCGAATTCTAGTGTAAGAAATAGCTGTCCCTTCTCCCCTATTTATTTGTGTATTCATTTTTTTTATTTAGCTCAGCATGGACTGATATTTATTTTATTCAGTGGGTTCTAAACCATTACTAACCAAATCCATATTCAAGTAGTAGAAGCAAAGCTCTCTAAGTATCTTATCAACTATCAAGTGACCACTTCCCTCAGATTAACTACTAAAAAGTCTTTAACTTCATTTAAAGTTATTTTTTGATACCTCTTTTCTGAAATTTGTGCCAATTTGCCTGTTACACAGAAATTTCTCTCTCCCCCTATCCAAGCACAAAAGACCATCTTTCCCTCCCATCATCATTCTAGAAATTCTTTCCAGAAAGGAAAAACTTCAATTCAAAGAGAAAATAAATTTGGTTTCATTTTAATAGAATTCGAACAATAACATAAGAACAATAACAACAAAAACCCATTAATTACCTACAATCGCTATTTTGTTTGGTTTTGTTTCTGGTAAAAATGAACCTGAAGATCCTTATTCAATACGCATTTCTGCTGAATGTCCTTGCTTTTTCCCTCCCACCTACAGCAGAGCATAACCAGGGAAGTCAGAGTCCACCTACACGTAGGGCTGCAGTCACCGCTATACGTGGGTATCGGTAACATCCACAACTGAGAAGAAAGGAGAAGTGATGCACCCCCGTGGTTTTCAGTATTAACTATGACAACATTTGAACAAGCATCACCATCCCCATTAAGACTAACTCTAAAAAACACAAAGAAAAAAAGGGGCAGACGGTGGAGCCTGAGAGTGGTGTGTGTTCCCATAAGAAATGTTAATAAATGCAATATACATTTCTTTTGGGTTAGGAAACTAATCCTCAGTTAAGAAAATAAAACGGTTGAAACAGAGTTAGGGATCAGCTTCAGGGAAGCATTACACATCGGAATCTGAAAAGCCAGTACAGAAGAGGAAAGGATCCACACTTGACTTAGGCTTGGACGTTTAAATCTGGGGTCCCCAACCCCAGGGCCTCAGACCAATCCTGGTCCGATACTGGTCCACGGCCTGTTAGGAACCGGGCTGCACAGGCTCCACCTCCCCTTCCCTGCTTCAGTGGAAAAATTGTCTTCCATGAAACCGGTCTCTGGTGCCAAACAGGTTGGGGATCGCTGCTTTAGATCACGTTTCTGGTACAGTTACTTTTAAAAATTAAAGAAACAGGCTGAGCATATAAAAAGCAGATCAGTACATCTGGAGTTGGAATTGACCACTAGTCAATCATTACAACCTGCCAAGGTTTTGGCAATTTTTGAGGTGTTGTTACTTGTGAAAGTAAAAGCAGGAGAAACAATATATGCCTTATGGATCGATGTCTAATCACACTAATACAGAAACTAAGAATGTTTTCTATCTCAAGACAGAAAATAAGAACTGTTCCTCCTAACAGAAGAGAAAAACGGCACTTTCACCCCATTCACCTGAGTAAAACAAACAAGCTCAAGTCCCCTTACCTAAATCCTAGATGACAAATCTTGATTGGAAAAAACAAGAGGGCATCATTGTGTGAGAGGCAGAAGGCAGGGGCGCCTGGAGAAGTGAAAGATGGAGAGAACTGGAATTCCAGGGCCAGTGATCTTCTTCCCAGTTCATGGCAGAGGGTTGCATTGGCTGTTCTTTGTTCACCTGTTCTGCAGAAGTCTCAGTATACTATGACACCAAGGTCATCTTCCTGTATCATCCCGTGCCTTTTCTCTCTCAACTCATCCACGGATAAAATGGACTCGTGTACATACATGTGGCACATTCAACCCATCCCTGCTTAGTTTTCCTATATTTATCTTTAGTTAAAGAAGAATCTTAGAATCCTCATTCTCCACTTGCATGCAGTTTTAAATACGTTCTAAAACAAAATTTTAAAAACTTTCTAAAACAAAATTCAGCTGAGAACATCAAAAGTATCTAACTCTGGCTTGGTGGATTCCTTTATCCCCCACTGGCCCAGAATCTTCCTTTTCTCCAGCCAACACATATTACAGCTAAAGGTCATTATAGACATACTCAATCTCTCCCCATTCAGATCCTTAAACCACAGTAACAGGAATATGGCCTCTTGCTGGGACATCCTCATCCCTCCTCTGCCCCAGCTTCCCACTGTGATAATGGGGAGGAAGAACATTAAAAGAAGAGATCGTAGGTAGAGGTAGTGCTAACAGATCTGGGAGAACACTCAGATCCCTGTATCTAGCAGCCTTTCCCAAAGCCACCCTAAATAAATATGCAATCTAAGTAAAAACTGTATTTATTTTGCAAATGTAGCTTCAAATTCCTTAGTACTCCATTCCTCTCCCTCCACCATCCCTCTGGTCTAGGCCTCCAGAGTGGCCCACCCTAAATCCCTTCCTATGGAAATTCTGGAGCCCCTGTTCTAGGCAGCTGCACCCTCCCTTCCTTGGATGCATGCTGTGGCACTAGCAGCAAAAGGCAGGCTGGCCGTTTCAGTACCCCAGGACTCAGAAGGAGGATTAGCAGGTGAGAAGCTCTTCCCTGCCTTCCACCACCAGCTGGCAGTTGGAGGAAGTTACATTTCTCAGGTCACTGCAGGTACTATTCAGACAGGGTTATACACTCAGCACTCAAATTTTACACGGCCCAGACGAGTGGTTCAGGCTCTCCCAGACGTGACGGTATGCTACTTCCATAACACCAGACGGGAACTGCTTAAATTAGAGATCACCTTTTTTAACAGGGCTACTAACTTCAAGCAAAAGCTGTGCCTGAGGTAATTCTATCAGCATAAACAATCTGTGTCCTGCCTTTCATAATTCCATGTTGGACCAGATTCCTAGATCAAGTACACTGGAAAAGCTCCACAGAGCAACAGCTGAAAGTACCAGATGATGCAATGAAGGAAAGTTTTGCTTTCTCCTGGCTCCCAGCGGGTTCATCTCCAGCCACAAGTCCTCCAGAGTCACTGTTTTTCACGGGCTTCCATGACGCTGAAGGGGAAGTTGCCATTTTCTACTATTTCCTACATTAGGAAATAGTCCCACTGGTATCTGGGGGCGTGGGAGATTGGTTCCAGGACCTCCCATAGATACCGAAATATTCAGATGCTCAAGTCCCTGATATAAAATAATCTAGTGTATTTGTATATAACTCATGCACATCCTACTGTGTACTTTAAATGATCTCTAGATTACCTAAAATACCTAATACAATATAAATGCTAGGTAAATAGTTATCATACTGTATTGTTTAGGGAATAATGACAAGAAAAAAAGCCCGTACATGTTCAGTACCAACACAATTTTTTTTCTGAATATTTCTGATCTGTGGCTGGTTGAATCCATGGATGCAGAACCCACAGAAACCGAGGGCCGACTGTACTTGAACTAGGTATTAAATGCTTCACTAATGAGGCTATTTCTAAGAGATGAAAGTTAAGAGGCAAGGCCACAGCTGAGCCAATTTAGAGGCATCAAGAAGGCAGGCACACGGAGCACAGCCAAGCGTGTAAGCTAGAGCCACACAGGCAAGCACTCAGAGGAAAGAGCTGCAATTCCCAGTGCCCTTTGAAGATGAAAAAAATGTTAGACTTAAACGCATTTTGTAAGACAATGAATGATGAAGAATCATGTATCATAATAGAAATAGCAGCAGGACAAAAGGAACCAGCCATAACCAGGATTATTTTTAACAAGCAAAGTATATTCATGTGTTACCTGTGTAATTAAACACTTTTTAAGGGGGGAAAGAAGTAGTAGTCATGGATATAGAATCCAGTAGAGCAAATGAGAATGAGCTTCATTGTAATATACTCAATGTGTAGATTATGGGCTCAATATTATAATAATAACTGTATGTGATGGAATCTGGTGGAACAGCCCAAGTTCATGTGTGTGTGGTATTTACTTTCAAAGGAAGAGCCCCATATAAACAGATGAAGCTACCCATATCTCCAATATAACCTTCTATTCAGTTGTCAGTTCAAAAGGAGAAACAATCACCACCTCCACGTTTTTTTTTTACCACTCTTAAAAAAAATAGTAGTGAGTTAGTTAAGAACATCTGATTACTGCACATTTATGCCCATCTTTGGTCAGGCTCTCAGCAAGACGGACAAGTATGGCAACGGCCCGTTAATGCCCTGGAGGGTCTTCTCACTCATCTAATGAGAAAGAGACTTTGGAAAATTTAAGAAATACCATAGTTTAGTTATGTTTTTGTTCTATTTTTTTTTAAATAGACTTTTGTAATTTTTAAAGAGCCATTATGGGTTTGTATGGTTTTAATACATGGCCTAAAAGTAAAATTTGCTGTTAGAGTAAAACTGAATAAAGAGACCCAGAAGCAGAAAAGTGTGAGTGAGAGGGGGAATACAAAGAGAAAATATCTATACAAAGAAAATCAGAAAACGTAAGTTCTATTCTAAAGAACTGTGAGACAAACTAGTCTTGACCCACTTGTCTGGACGCGTTAGCCCTGACATTCAATATCCCATATGTCAGTGGCTGATGGCTACCATTTATTGAAAAGTCTAGAACGAGACTATGTAATTGAACTTTCTGCAATGATGGAAATGTTCTATTCTGTGCTGTCCAATCTGGTAATCATTAACCATCATGGCTATTGAACACTTAAAATCAGTTACTGACTAGCATAACTGAAGAACTGAATTTTTGAGTTTATTTAATTTTAATTAATCTAGATTTAAATAGCCACAGGTGGCTAGTGGCTACTGGATTGAACAGCATGGGTCTAGAGTATAGGACTCTGATTAATTTCGTAGGCTTGTTTTGAAATTTCACCAAACTGTTCATTTCATTTATGTTTAATAGATTTTGCATACATGAATTCAATAAGATTTCACATCAGACACAGCTCTTACTGCCTGCCCCAATTCTTACATTTCACTTCTATAACTATCAGATTTGTTGTCTGTTCAATGTCTCTCTGCTGGATCAGAAGCTCCACGAGGAGAGTACTGGTGGGCCTGCCTTATTCTCCTCTCTATCCTAGCCTGGAAGAGGGCCCAGCATACTGTGCTCTTTATTAACACTTGTTGACCGTTGAGACACCAGAGGAGCAAGTCAAAAAGGAAGCATCTTTCCTGGAAGGATTATGCAGAAACAGATGCTTGCAAACACCAGAGGCTCATTTGAAAAACAATTTCTAAGTGACATAGATCAACAGTATTCTTAATAGCTAGTCTAATTTCCCCCCAACTATAATTTCCTTTTATCCTACCCACACAAAAGTAAACAATATTTCTCACCGTAGGATTTACATAGTCAATATTACCTTTTTATCGCAAAAATTATTTCATGATTTCCTTAAAATGAGTCACTTTTAAACCATTATGTATTCCTTTTATGCATCCCTAAAAGACACTTCTACCTCACGTGTACCACTCAGCTGATATTCCATAAACTGAACACAGGATACCCAGATACAGATTGGTTAGAAATCATCTATACCATCTTTCTGACTGCTTTGCTTACAAAGCAAAGTATATATACATAAAAGCATATATATTCATAAAGCATGTACAGTATATATACATGCACATATATTTCTACATACACACATATGCACACTATTGAGCTAAAAATTACCAAGTCCTTACCTACCCACTTCTACTCTTAAAGCCATGTAGTTAAGATGGTTAGAAAGAACTAGATTAGAATTATATCTCTTCTACTTTCTAGATATACACTTTTGGGTAAGTTGCTTAAACCTTGTGGGCCTCAGGTTCCCTATCTGAAAGTAAGACCCAATTTCATGAAGTTTGCTGAGAGAATTGGATAGTATATTGGCCAAGAATGCAACTAGAAGGGTGCCTGGTGCAAAGCAGGTGTTCTGTGTTTGCTGGACAAATAATTTATTTCATCTGTTTCTTGGGGCATCTTTCAGAGGCTCACACCCCACTAAGATTGGACAAGAGTTCATTATATTCTGATTTAAAGTGAACAGGGTCTGAAGATAAAAAGGCAGATTTAAGGGTGAGTCAATGACCAGGGATTAAATAAACAAAAGAAAGAGTTAAATCACAGTCTTAAGAAAATGGGAGAAGAACTCACTCAAAAAAGAAAGATATTTCTGATTCCCAATACAGATCAACCAAAAGGCCTCTCTCTGATGCTTGGAAATGGTTCAATTTAAGCTACCACTGTAAAATCAAAATCATTTATATTTTCTGTATCTGTGGCTAATCTATGGTCTATTTATCTTTAAGGTAATAAAAATCACAGGACCACTCACTACTCAGCCTCCAAACCTCATGTTTGATAAATCTGATCTCTAGCACCTTTGCCTATGCTAGAGCTGCCTCGACACTCAGGATGGCTCATATAAACAGAACTGAGCTAAATGACAGCTTTAACAGTTTGTATAAAGAATCCCAAGGTAAGCAGCAATAAAGTATGCCTTTATGAAGTTAATCTCTATTTCGTTGCTAGACTCCCTGGTATGGAGGTACATAAAGAGTCACTATGTTAATAAATAATATCAAGGGAAGATTATGGCAGCCATACATACCTCAGCTTCCTGCAGGGTCCCATGGTTTAGGCACACCATGTCTGGGCAAGTGATGGGAGACCCACATCCTTCTCGGATTGCCAGCTGCATATATTGTTTCAGGCACTAGAAGTTAAGGAGGAAAAAAACAGACAATTACCCACCCTATTACAGTAGCACAAAGGCTGCCTAACAGAACTGGCCACTTCTTCCTTAATTGGCTGTCCTGGGCTCTTGTACTCAGCAAACATAAGTTATCACAAGTGTGAATGCTAAGAGCCATCCTTTGGAAAGAATGCAGAGACAGGTGATTCACTGTGTATAACTTCATCCTAAGAGTTTATTCAAGTCAGATTCCTGCTTGCTTTCCCCCACCACAGATTGGGAAAAGAAGAAACACTCTTTTCCAATGGCAAGGCCTTCTTCTTACGTTTTTTTAAACTTCTGTGACTTTCCAATTCCACTTTTACCTTGTAGCCCTCTCCATCAAAGTTTGCCTGAAAAGTAAACAGAACTCCATGACCCTCACACTGAGCTAGCCAAACAGAAGCAAAGTAAGATTAAAGCAGTGACTTATTTAGGAGCACACTTAGAAGCAAAGGCACCTGGGGAAGATAATGTTGAGAAAGGTGACTTCCTGCTGATTGGGGATGGCAAAGACAAATTGGGAGAATGAGACCTTCCCAAAAATATGGGCCTTGGTGGGTGCCATGTTGAGGAGGTTTGAGTAGAAAAAAGGTATTTGTCACCTGGGGAAAGTAGAAATTGGACAGAAAAACAGAAACCCAGGAAGGAAAAGGGGAGAACACCAAGAACAAACTTGGTCTATTCATTCATTGCCTGTTGTGTCTGGATCTTGGGCAGTGGGCAGAGACATGAGTCCCATTGAGAAGGGAGGAGAGGGACTTACAGCTTTGCAGAAACCTCTCACGCCTCCCCCTCTCCCTCCCAACCCATCTGCATGTACCCACAGGAAACTAAAGGCAGCAAATAAAACTCTAAAAAATTCAAAAGTTGGCTCTTCAATTTCTACTAATTTGCTCTTAATTGCTGAGCCCTTTTCAATATGCGTGACAAAAAAAAGTCAAGCTCAAAATGTTTAAGGAGTATACCTAACCAAAAATACACAGCTAGTCAATGAAGTAATGACTCTTTCGAAGTAATGACTCTTACGAAGTAGTGATTACTTATAATTGGGTTTAGATGTTTCAGATTTATACACTTATGCATCAACTTGCTACGTTAAAAATATTGCCATTGCACCAACCTTTTATAAAAGCATAAACCATTAAATAAAATTCTATGGTCAGAATACTGAAGACACAATTGTGAAGTCTCTTCCTTTCATTAATCATCTCTATTCATTTTCTCCATCTGAAAATAAAACTTATGTCACTACTGTATTACTTCAGAAAAATAATCATGTATTTATGTGATTGAAACAACTGTTACAATGTACTGATGGATCAATCGGGGCAAATCATTAAACCAGGTTTGTATCTCTTTAAGCAGCTAATAGTTCCGTTTCTCCAAGGAGTCAATTTTTTCCGTGATGTCCATCACAGCAAAAACTGGAAAATAACTTAAATATCCAAAATAGAAGAACACAAATAAATTTTGCTAAATTTATGCCACACAATGCTGCAGAATCATGAAAAATGCTTTGAAATGATATTCAAGGACATGGGAAAATGCTAGTGATTTAGCATAAAGCGAGGAGTAAAAGATATCTGGGAGCAGAGGTCCTATCAAATCACTCTTCCCCTATGATTGACCTCAATAGAGACAGTGTATTTTAACCTTGACTTTCTTACTCAAGAGAAGGGTGAACAATCATTTGCTCTAGGATTTACGGTGCTAAGCATGGTCTCCAGGACCAGGAACAGTGGTATGCAGAAGAGAACAGCAGCAAGGAAACATGGGGAAGAATTCTGACGGACAGACAAAACCCCAGAGGAACAGTAAAGACGGCTCACAAAAAGGAGTGTCATACCAAGAGACAAATGAATCAATGATTGGAAAGCCTGTCCATCCTGTTCCCAGCAGCCATACCTGTTCCGGTGTTACTGCCTTGATCCTTCCCCCACCCCCAAGCTACCACTTAAAGAAATTTAAGTAAAAAGACTCTGAAAATGTATGGTCTTCCGGCTCAAGGGGAAGGTACTGGAGGAGAACAAGGTGCAATGAACTTCAGATCCTGATATCTGGGTTCTAAACCAAGATCTACTTTAACAGGTGACAATGGGAAGTGACTTGACCTACGACCAAGACTTGCTTCCTTAATTTTAAAAATAAGGACAACAATACCTGTTATGGTTACCTCACAGGGTTTAACACACATACATACACATGAAATTTTATATCCCAGAAGCCCTTAGGAAATTTGCAAATTGCAGAATATTAGGTCATATTATTACTCCTCTTCTCCTAGTCTTAGACTTTCTATCAAAAACTTTCTGGGAAAATGTTAATCCTTTGGCCTTCTGAGATATCCTTTCTCCACTCCCTGCAGGGGACCAGTTAAACCACTTACAGTAGAGAAGCTGTGTAGACAGAACAGATATTTGTAACAGAATATCCACATGCCTCTATGCAAGCCTCTCCTTGGAACTATTTGGGTCTATGGAAAAAGATTGTTAAATAAGAACTAAAGATACTATGCAAGTCTTCATAGGCAAAAAAATTCATTTCGACTTACAAAGCAAATTTGTTAAACTGAAATAAAAGCCACCCTAAGAGCTTATAATGGATGTTCCATTTGCTAATGAAATGTTCTTAGGTACACTATAAACCACAATACATCACCCAATGAATTGTGAAACTTCCCACAAGTACACTCCTAGCTGAAAGTAATATTAAATGTAACCCACGATTTTAGTAGAGAAGTTAGAGCTCTATACGCTGACTATAGGGTTTACCCTTTGCTTTTAATTCTAAGAAACACTGGTTCAAGATAGAGATTTGTTAAGTGCACATTGCTGAGTAACCCTACAACACATGCACTGGAGGCTCCGTCAGTGTGGGATGCATTCCTATTCAAAGGCAAGCAGAGGAAACAACCCGTCCTACTTACTGCTTCCTGCTGAATTTTCAAGAGCCTCAGGTTCATTATATGCCTTCCATTATCTTTCACTAAAATATTTAATCTCAAAGCCTCCCTCTCTTCTTCAATACCTCTGGCTAAAAGCACAAAAGAAAGGAAAACATTCACAAGAACACCAAGTGTACGTTACACAAACCAAACATAGGTAAGTGGTTAACAATTGTAGGGGGAAAACTGGCATCTAGCTTGGAAATAAAGACAGAGAAACACACAAAGAAAAAAAAAAGAAAACTACCATCATTTAGTAACATTTTTTAAATTACATTCTATTAAACAAAAGCATTAAACAGATATCTGATATGCAATTTTCTTTTTTAATTTTTTTTTTGCAATTTTCTTAACAGCTAACGAATTCTAAGAAAAATTATTCAAATGGAACATTTGAAAACTCAGATGACCCAAGAAAGAAAGAAATAGCTGTTTCTCTTGAATAGTCAACATTTTACTTAGTTTGGTAGAACACAGAAGTATTTTTAAGCCATGAAGGGTCATGTATAATAACAAAGATTGTTCATGAAACTCACTCCACAAACCTTCAAGGATTCAGAAGGGATCTAACCAAGGATTTAACTATCAAACACATGGTGAACTGGATGACTCATACTGTCTCTTCCAATTCTGAGAGTCTATGAATTATGTACAATGGAATCTTCCCAGAAAGGGGTTTCTCCTAGACTCCTTTCAAGGGTGATAGTTTTCCATGTACCAGAGGCATGGGCATTCTTCGTATAAGATGTTCTCATCTATTATGATGGACAAGGCATTGTTAAGATAAAGCTGCTATGTACACACCCAAGAACAAACTACAGGAGTGGGGAAGGAATACATGTGTATGTTTTTGAACTTACTATAAATTCCTCTATCACTAGATTATACCTATTTAAACATGTTTTTCCTATGGGGGAAAAAAGCATTACAATGAAGAGTCAGCAGAACTTGATTCCAATGATCATGATTGAGGTACAATCTCTGAAGTCTCCTCTGCACCTTGGGCATGTCATTAACCTCTCTAGCTACAGTGCCCTCATTTATAGACTGGGACAAGTCCACTGTCTAGCCTGCTCTCAGCTCAATGGAGAGTCCTTCATTAGAGTAAATACATAAAATACTCTTAGAAGTGAAAAGAGGCATATAAATGTAAAGCACAATTGGAAAATGGAATAGATGGCTCTGAATCAGAAGAAGGCATGCAGAAGTGGAAGCCCCTGGGAGATGGGCCTCATGAGGGCTGGGTAGAGAATAGGTACTGTTGGGAGGAAGGCACTGCTCGGTGCCATTAGTTAAAGTTTAAATTGACCTCCAGGATCGTGGCTGCCTCTGGACACAGGTGCTGGGGTCCTGAGGTCAGAGGAGGACTGGCAGCCCACCTGGCTTGAAGCCAAGTTGATAAACTACTGACCTAGGTTTTCTCATCCTGGCTCAGACCTGAGTGGAAAGGAAGGTGACCAAACCCCAGACAGGCCTGGAGCGCCTGTTTTGCTTTTTATAACTCCAGGTACAATGCGTACATTGAAGTGGATATTCTGTAAAATGTAGACTAACATTTCTCTGCCTCAGAACACAATTACATCACAATGTCTCCAGTGTGTTCTAAATAACATCTCCGATTCAGGCCAACATTCTGTTAATTCCACTTCAGACTCTGATCTCTACACATGAGCCAAGGAGAAAGCCTTCTTTGTTGGATACGGTTGACTTACATTATTAGTACAACTCAAGATGGTATCTCTCTCAACTCGAAAGACGACACACCAAAAGCATGCGGTTTGAAAACCTTCAAACAAATGAACAATCTATAGCTAGGCAGGAAAATGTTTCTTGGTGTAGGAAATATTTATTTTCCCCACAAAACCTCTTTCAGAGTTCTTGGCTTTTTACCAATATGAGATCACTGATGGGGATCGACTTCTCCCTCATAGGTGTTTGCCAATCACATAGAACATGGAAGGACTGATAGGAAAACCTGACACCAAATAATTAAAAAGAAGAAGCCCCAACTCAAACAAGACGTCATAAATAAGCACAGTTTAAAAGAGACCTCAGTTTTACATTTCTCATCCTTCAGCTTCTCTTGTTGGAATGAGAGCTTTCCCTGATGAACCTCCCGGTCTAGAGGGCACCAAGCCCTACTGCCCTCGCAGCCTCCTGACATTCAGCTAGCACTGACTTTTCAAACTGGGTGCAAGGGTGTATTCTTGGGAGTCCAAGAGTTCTTCATAGCAAGATTTTTCCCATTTTATGTTTACTCAATGATCTTAATGAAAGCATGCTCTGAACCATCTCAGGAAATTCCTTATTTCCACCCAATTGCCATGTTCACACTTGTGTTTGTGGAGTCGTCCTTCTTTGCCAGGTAGGAATCCTTTCATTGTCACAGGCAGACAAGAAAAGAATGGAAGATCCGGGGCCCAGTAAAAGCTGTACAAGTCGAGTTCTTTACTGATTCCAGCAGAGAAAAGTGACAGGATCACTGAATTTCCACTCACTTATTGGAACATGCCAAACTCAGAGCCTAACTAAAAAAGTGACTTAACTGAAGCTAAACATTACCCATCACATTCACATTAACTTACATTTTATTGGTCTGTAATTTTTGTCAATACTCATCTTGTACATTTGTTTTGGTGTTCTTACTAAGAGATGTATACCTAAATATGCTGATGCAGTACCTTGTATTATGTTTGTATCAGTTTCAGTAAGACTCTAATAAAAGTAATCTTAAAATAGCTCAGTATTGAGGTTCTAATGATTTTCCCCTTCAAAAGGAAGCCACATAAATCCACCAAAAGGAGGGAGCACACAGAGATTCTCAGTGGTAGTGGGGCTGGTGGTATTGCATTTTCCCTTCAGGACATAGCAGAATATCAGACTATCCAAAGGGAATTTTATTAATGCTACAACCCTCCTTCCCCTCCCCCAATTCCCCAGAGGACTTGGATTTTCTCCTTACTTGCCAATCTTCCTAACACCACCTCAGGTAGCACCAGAGGTTAATGACTGAAGTATCATATGCACATGAACGACGTCATGCTTAGCACCCTGCATCGCAAGCACTGTGACTTGCTTCTCTCTCCAATAGCTCAGGGGTTCCTCCAAGGTCTGGATCACATCTACTCCTCTTCATGTCCCCTAGATGCACCTACCATAGGACCTGGCAAGTGGGAGACACTCAGGCTTTTCTGGGAGCTGGATGCCTGAATCTACCACTTACAGGTTAAGTATCCCTAATCTGAAAATCCAAAATGCAAAACTTTCCAAGTGCCAGAGTGACACTCAAAGGAAATGCTCAAGCATTTCTGATTTTGGATTTTCAAGTTGGGGATACTAGACCAATAACTATTAATATAATGCAAATATTCCAAAATCCCAAAAAATATGAAACACTCTGGTCCCAAACATTTTGGATGAGGGATATTCAACCTTTACCAGCTTTGTGGCCACTCCTTCAGCTCCAATCACTGAAATATATAAACCCCCACACATACATCCTTCCTCCCTTCCTTCTACCTTGACTCATAGGAACCAACTTCACTATTTTCTGGTTCCCATTCCTTCCTCACTTCCAGAAAATTAATCTATTGATTATCCATTTTCTTTCCTATATTCTGACTTTTTCCCTATCTACTAGGTCCTTCCTCAGCAGTTAAACATATTCACAATATCCTAATCAAAGAAAAATAATAAAAAAATAGCAAAGAAAAACAGCCCTCCATTACTCCTCTCCGTGGCTGTATACAGTCTTTTTCATTGCCCAACTCTACACAGTCAAATGTTTGAAAAAGTTGTCCTCCCTCTCTCCTTCACCAACGCCATCCCAATTCCTCTCCTACCACTTAACTGAAATGGTAGACCTTCCATGTCACTGACCCCAGTACATGTGACTTCCTTCCCAACTTCTCGGCAGTATCAGATATAGTTAACCACTTCCACCTTCTTGAAACCTTCTCTTCACTTGTCTTTAGGATTCTAAACTCTTTTATTCATTTTTTTTTTTTTTTAAGAGGTAGGGTCTTACCGTGTTGCTCAGGCTGGATTCAAACTCCTGGGATAAAGTGATCCTCCCACCTCAGGCTTTTGAGTAGCTGGAACTACAGGCTCATGCCACCACACCAGCTTCTACTCAACTTTTAAATGCCAGAATTTCAGGATGGGACCTAAACTTTCTTCTCTCTATACTTTCTTCCTGGGTCACCTCATTAACAAGATAGAGACAGTTATGCTGGTCCACTGCCTATTTACTCCCAGGTCATTTCCCACTTCTCCACTCTGTAATGCAGAAAACATATTTCCCAAGTTCTGGGGAGAACAGGCTGATGGGAGGCATTACTGAAAGACTAGAAGGTGGGAGGAAGTAAGGAGCCAGGGCATTTCTTGCACTCCCTTTGCTTCCTGTGATGATCTCCAGCAATAGCTGCATCCGCCCCTCCTCCTGGAGAGAACCCTTCCCCTGTGGTTCCAGCTCCTATAACAGCTCTAGCTCTCCCCAGATGGCCCCACCTCTCCTTGTGTCCCTCCAGTCTTCAGGTTGGCTTCCAGGTGTTGCCAGCATCCAGGTGCTTCATGGCCTATTGGCTTCTCAGCCTTCCATCACCTTTTATAACCAATTGCCCTTATTAAACTTGCTTTTTTGAAAGACATGGAATGATTTGTTTTCCTGGCTGAATCTCAACTAAGTCAATGAATTGCAAGTTTAGCCTTCCAGATCAGGCCTATCCTATGAGCTCCAAACCTGTACGTCAATCTGGCTACTTAACATGCTAACCCCAGGATGGCTCACAGGAACTTCAAATCCAACACATACGAAACTAGAAGTTCAGCTACAAGGACAGGGACTTGGTCTTGTTCTCTGAACGATCCTAGGAAAACATGTAGAAGGTTCTACAAAACATAATGTCACACGATGATAAATCCACAAGTCCTATCACCCCCTTTCCCAAATACTGATTAGGACTCTTCACCTCTTCCAGTCTATTCCACCATCACCCCAGGCCCTGGTGTCATTCCCTCTTGCCTGGGCTCCTCTTCAGCCCTTTCGCTGGGCTTCTGCATATGTTTTACCCCCTTCTAATTAATTATTCCCACAGCAGACAAAAGGAACTTTATAAAAACATAGGTCTGATTCCTTCTCCAACCTGCTTAAAACCCTTCCACATGATTATAAGCTCTCTTTATTTCTCCTTTGTAGTACTTATTAAAATTAGAATTAATTAGGTATACATAATTATGTATCCCCCAAAAATTACTCTTGTCATCACTCTACCTGTCAACATTATCAGAAATTTCAACCTTTATATTTCTTTGGTTAAAATCTTGTCTCTAGAATTAGTACTTAATTTATTTTTATTGCTGAATAGTATTCCATTGCATGGATATACCACATTTTATATATACATTCATCAGTTGATGGACATTTGGGTTGTTTCCACTGACTATTATGAATAATACTGCTATTGACAAGTTTTCATGTGAACATATGTTTTCATTTCTCTTGGGTATATACCTAGGAGTAGATATGGTACATAGCAGTGGTCCCCAACCTTTTTGGCACCAGGACCAGTTTCATGAAAGACAATTTTGCCATGGACCAGGGGTGGGGGAATGGTTTGGGGATAATTCAAGAGCATTATATTTATTGTGCAGTCAAACCTCTCTGCTAATGATGATCTGTATTTGCAGTCGCTCCCTGGCGCTAGCATCATTGCCTCAGTTCAACCTCAGATCATCAGGCATTAGATTCTCATAAGGAGCACACAACATAGATCCCTCAAACACGCAGTTTATGGTAGGGTTCAAACTCCTATGAGAATCTAATGCCCCCCACTGATCTGACAGGAGGCGGAGCTCAGGCGGTGATGTGAGCAATGGGAGCATCTGTAAATACAGATGAAGCTTCTCTTGTTGACCTGCTGCTCACCTCCTGCTGTGTGGTTCCTAACAGGCAATGGACCCATACCAGTCTGTGGCCCAGGGGTTGGGGACTGTAAGTATATAGTAACTCTATCTTTACCTTTTGAGGCTCTGCCAGAGTATTTTCCAAAGCAGCTGTATCATTTTACGTTCCCACTAGCAGTGTATGAGTAGTCCAATTTCTTTAAATTCTCACCGAAACTTACTGATTTCTGTTTCTTCACATGTTAATGTATGTGAAGGGGTATTTTACTGTGGTTTTAATTTGCATCTCCCTGTTGGCTAATGATTTTGAGCATCTTTCCATGTGCATATTGGTGATTTGTACATCATCTTTGGAGAAGTGTCTATTCAGAATTGTCTATTCCTTTGCTCATTTTTAACTGAGTTATTTGTGTTTTTATCACTGAGTTGTAAGAGTTCTTTATATATTCTAGATATGTCCCTTACAAGATAGGATTTGCAAATATTTTCTCCTGTAGGTTATCTGTTTTTTTCTTTTTCTTGAGACAGGGCCTGGCTCTGTTGCCTGGGCTAGAGTGTAGTAGCATCATCATAGCTCACTGCAACCTCAAACTCCTGGGCTTAAACAATCCACCCACCTCGACCTCCCAGAATGCTAGGATTACAGGCATGAGCCACCATGCCTGGCCTATCTTTTAACTTTCTTGATAATCCACTGAAGCGTAAAGGTTTTAAATTTTTATGAAGTTCAATTCACCTATTTTTTTCTTTAGTTGCTCATGGTTTTGGTGTCATATCTAAAAACGCCTTGCCTAATGCAAGATCATGAAAATTTTTCTGTACGCATATATGTTCTTCTAAGAATTTTATAGTTTTAGCCCTTATATTTAGGTATATGGTCCATTGTTAGTGGATGTTCATCTACAGTGTGAGGAAGCAGTCTAACAATTATTTTGCAAATGGATATCTAGTTGTCCAACGCCATTTGTTGAAAAACTCTCCTCTCCCCCTTAAATTGTCTTGGCACGTTTGTTGAAACCCAACTGACAATAAATATGAAGATTTATTTCTAGACTCTGAATTCTATTCCATTGATCTATCTGTCCATCCTCATGACAGTATCACACTGTTTTGAACTCTGAAACTCTGCAGTAAATTCTGAAATCAGGAAACAAGTTCTCCAACTTTGTTCTTTTTCCAGACTGTTTGACTATTCTAGGTCCCTCAAATTTCCATGAGAAATTTAGAATCAGCTTGTCAATTTCTGCAGAGAAGACAGTTGCCATTTTTATAAAGAATGTGTTGAATTTGTAGATCCATTTGGGGAGTACTTGCCACCTTTACAAGTTTGCCAAGCCACGAATATGGGGTATCTGTTTATTTAGTCCTTTTAAATTTCTTTCAAGAATGTTTAGTAGTTGTCAGAAAGTTTTGTACTTTGTTAAAATTTATCCCTAAATATTTTATTCCTTTTGATGCTACTGTAAAGGGAGTTGTTTTCTTATTAATGCCATTATCATATTATTCTTTACTAGTATATAGAAATAGAATTGATTTTGCGTATTGACCTTGTATCCTGCAACCTTGCTGAACTTTCATCAACCTCTTAAAGTCTTTTAAACTCTTGAAGTCATTCCAAGGTACAACGAAGTCTGAGCACCACTAACTAGTTCAGTACCATCTACACCCTCAAGTCTAATCGGGGAAGATACTTTTATGTGCATCACCACTGCTTACAAGTCATTTAATGATGCTAAGCAACATGAACTCCAGAGGAAGGAAGAACTCTTTTCTAACCAACATCTCCATAAAGAATGCATGCATTCAGCTAGTTTCACAAGAAATAGTGAAGGAAGCTTAAGGGTGGAATTATATATGCAAAATTTAGAACTCTGATTGAGAGCCTTTAAATACTTTAGCCCAAAATAGTGCCATTACTTTTTTCTGAAAAAGGGTACTAAGGTCCACCTTGTAAGTTTGAGAACAAGCATTCCATATAGAAGATTAAATCTGGGCTCCAATCAAAAGTACCTCCAGTTCTCACCAAGCAAGAGTAATCAAACACTTCTATCTTTATCTCAAGTGATCATGAAACATCTAAATTAAGAAACTCACTAATAGAAATAGCTCTGAAGAGAAATCCATTGGAAATGTTGCAGCCTGGTCCAGTCCTCACAAGGAAGCCAATTAAATCTGCTAAAATGGAAGAATATTCCAATTGGAGCAGTGAACCAGCACTAGCATTGGAAAGATCAGCTTCCAAAACAAGTAATTCAATATATCTTCCATTGACCTTTCAGAGGATTTTCCTTTTGTCCTTCTTGTGCTGCCTTTCCTAGCAGAGGAAGGCCCTAATTCTTATACTAGTCCCAAAGAGATCCCTTTGGTCCAGGTGCTATCTTATGACACACTATACTCAGAAAAGCAACTGGTAGTTCCAGGAGAAAGAAAACAAGAAGGCCTGCCAAGTTTACATCCTTCTACTTCCTCCAAAGAAACATTAGCCCTGAGAACTGCAAGCCCTCAGCAGGCACCAAAGCCCTAGTGGACAGGCCCAACACTGGCAGTGAGAATAAGCACACTCTGGATTAAGCGCAGGCAGATTCCATTGAATTCATTTGATACTACCTTCTCCCTCCTCCTGTTAGAGTCCCTACCTGAACTCCTAGTCAGTGTCTCTGAATCTCTAAGAATGCACACAAGGTCTCAGCAACAAACAAAGAAACAAAACCCAAATTAATAAAAGGTCTAGAAACCCTTCAACCATAAGGTAGGGCTATACAAGTTATCTGAATAAAATATAACCATTAACCCAATCTAAGCAAACACAATGGGTACTTAACACTTTACTAAAGAATTCAGAATGAATATTAAAACTACACCAAGCAAAGGATAGCAAGATAAATGGATGAACTGACAAGTGATAAAGTAAAAAGTTAACGTTAGAATCTGCCATGGTTTGAATGATGGTGTCCCCTCCAAAATTCAGGTTGAAACTTAACCCCCAATGCAACCGTGTTAAGAGGTGTGGCTTTTGAGAGGTGATTAAGTCATGAGCTATCCCCCGCCATGAATGGGATCAGCATCCTTCATAAAAGGGCTCGAGGATGAAGAGAGCCCTCCTGTCCTTCCATCAGTTCCCCACGTGAGGACACAGCATTCCTCCTTTCCAGAGGACACAGCACTAAGGTACTATCTTGGAAGCAGAGAGCAGCCCTTACCAGACACCAATCCTGCTGGCCCCTTGATCTTGGATTTCCACTTCCCAGCCTCCAGAACTGTGAGAAATAAATTTCTATTGTTTATAAATTGCCCAGCCTCAGGTATTTCGTTATAGCAGCACAAATGGACTATGACAGACTCTAAGAGGCCGTAGGGACACAGCCCTCTGTATCTGTGGGTTCCACATCCATAGATTCAACCAACCATGGATAGAAAATATTCAAAAAATAAATAAATAAAAGTACAACCATAAAAAATACGCAAATTTAAAAAACTATTTACATAGCATTTACATTGTATTAGGTATTATAAGTAATCTAGAGATGACTTAAAGTATATGGGAGGATGTGCATAGGTTACATGCAAATACTATACCATTTCATATGAGGGACTTGCGCATTCTCAAATTTCCTATCCACAGTGGGAAGGGAGGTGGCCTGGAATCAATACCCCACAGATACCGAGGGACCACTGTATAGGTGTTCATTATAAAAGTCTTTCACCTTTTTTGTATGTATGAAAAGTTTCATAACAGACTGTTGTACAATTTTTTAAATCTAAAAAGCAAAAGAAAAAATTTATACCAGTCATCAAATCTCAAATTTTAATGTTCCTTAAAGCAGAAATCATCTCTATTTTAAATAAAATTCCAATATCTGCTTCAGTATTTAAACCAGAGTTTGAATAAATTATAGTGAAATAATATCCTGTTAATTAAAATGAATGGTAGCAATATTAATGACTATCAAAATTTTTGAAATTTGAAAAGAATATTAATACTGTATCAATAAGAGAATAAAGCTAACTCATCATCAACATTTTTTTCTACAGTATATAACCTATAAAGCCAGCATGCAAAAGAGCTCACATCAGTAAGCCAGAAGTTGCAAGGAGGAAGCTTATTTAAGGCGTAGGTCCATTCTACACTGACAATGCCATGTCCGTAACCATCATTCCCTGTAGAGCAACTGTGCCAGCATCGCTGTTGTCCAGCTTCTCTTTTGCAATGAAAATCTATTAGACATAAGAAACCTGAACTCTTAAAAAGTAGAAAAGTTTGGACAATGAATAGGTTGGTTATTAGGAATTTTATTTAAAATTAATTTGAAACAACTTTATTCAATTACTCCATAGCAAAATGAGAATCTAATTACAATTTAGATTGCATCAAAACTGCAACTATTCCTTAATTCGTAATATCTCCCCAAGGGTTTATATTGCAAACCTGTCAATTTTTTTTCCATTTTCTAAAAAGCAAGTTGCTAGAAGTCAGGGGACTTTATGTTTGGTGCTTCTTTTTTCCATATTAATTGCTGTAATTTGAACCAGTCTTCCTTGTCTCTTAGTAAATCCATTTGCTTACATACCTGAGACTGCTTCTGACTCTACTTTCTTGTTAAAATCTAACCCAGTTACTATCTTTGAACTGCCACTTTCCAAATGTTTTAAGTTAGCATCATATTCTAGCAAACTGGGCGATCAAGGCAAGGGTCAGAAGTCAAAGCCATGTGACCAGTTGTTTCAGAAATGTGTGTCATTGGTCACAAAAGAGACAGGGGGCACATATACGTCAAAGGACATGATAATGAGCAATTAATATATGCTTTGCCAATAAACTGCTCTGCAAATGCCCTAGACCAGCACATCAGTATCAGCTGGAGGATGAGCTAAAACACAGATCTGAAGGCACATCCCTGGAGTTTCTGATTCAGTGGGGCTGGGGTGGGGATCAAGAATTTGTATGTAGTGAAACTCAACTATTGGGAGGAGGGAGAAAGGGATGGGTGAAATCACAGCTAGCAGGTATAATGGACACTAGCTGGGGGATGGGCACGCCTATAACTTTATCTCAAGCCGTGAATAAGCAACCCATGTAACCAAAACATTTGTACCCCTGTAAAATTCTGAATAAAAATTTTTTTAAAAACATAATTTATATGTCTAACAAATTCACAGGTGATACTTGTGCTGCTGGTCTGAGGGTGACACTTTGAGAACCAATGGCCTAGAACTAAAATATTCATTATCTGAGAGGCAGCGGAAAAGCGGGAGATGACGAGAATGAGAATATCTGTCAAGCGCCTATGATGTTTATGGTATGTGTTTTAAAAGTACCTCATGTAACCTGCACAGCAACTCTGAGACTGGTATTACCCTTATTTCACACAAAGCAGCTGAGCAACTTACCCTAGTTCCCGTGACTAATAAACCCAGGAGTTGAGATTTAAACTGTCTAACTGAGACACAGTCATGCCTTTCTTTCTCTTAGTAAATCCATATGCTTACATACCTGCTTATTTTCTCACTACGATTATTTCCATGTTACTAGAACTAAAACATGAGAAAACACTAGAATCTTTACAATTTGAAAATGCTACTTGTTCTTTCTGAAAGTTATTAATACTGCAAGCCATAGACAAAGTTTTCTAAGACTAGACACCATTCCAGATTAAAACAACCTGTAATTAACATACTACCTAGGAAAAGCAGATGTTTCAGCTATAAAATATTCTCTCTGTGCTTGGGAGCAACCATGCATTAATCACCCTCAGCACACAGGAATCACTTGGAAACCACCGTCAGACTGAGGTCTTCTTGGGAACACCAGGAACTTCCACAGACCCAGTGTGTGTGTTGGGGGTGCGAATATCAGTCTTTGAGGCAGAGGCCTGGGCTTGAACCTTGACTTCAGTTTCAACATCCAAAAATACACTCGATGCACTGGGAGCTTTCAGTTATGTAAACCAGACCTCTTAATCTCTCGGCCTTGGTTTCCTCAAATAACTTGGCCCAAGTCACACAGTTGAAAGTTCATAGCACACCACTCAATCCCTTTAATCTGAGGCCATGGCCACCACTATATTCAGATTAAACACTCTTTGATCTCTGAACGACTCCTTGGATTTTTTAAATCAGTTGCTCCGTACTTTTGCTTTATACTGACTAAACTTTAATGCATATAAAGTCAGTAATCAGTTGTCAGTTTTGCATTATGTAGGCTATTGTCAAGCTTTTGAAACTACAGGTAGGGTGATAAAAACCTAAACATGGGCCTTTGTCCACTGTTCATGCGAACAAATAAGACTTACGGAGCACATACTATGTGCTAGGCAGTACATTACATATTTTCACAGAGGTTGTCCTTATTTCCAGCAAACAATGCTATGATCCAGGAATTGAGCATGGATCTTGGGCGAGTCACTTAACTCTGCATTGGTTTCTTTATCTGTAAAACTGGAGGGTGAGAGTAAATTAGAAAAAATAGTACTCTTGCATATTACATGATAGATACTCAAATGGCCTTGTTTTTACTTCCTTGATATTTTTTTTTTTACAGATGAATAAACTGAGGTTCAAAGAGATTAAATAAACACCCTATGTTCACGTGGTAAATAGCTCACACGCACTTTCCAAAAGAATCAAACCAAAAGGACCTCCTTACTGGGGGCTGGAAATGATCACAAACCATTGAGGCTTTCAGTTAACCCAGAGCTGTTTATTTCCATGGAAATGAGGTACTGACTGTGTCTCTCACCTGATTCCAAGAGGCATCCACAACATAAGCCTTCTATAACCAATCTTTGATGAACTGAGATGTTCAGAAAATGGGATTTTAGAACTAGTTAACTCACAGCCTTTTTTCAACTTGCCTAAAGTTTTAAAGTTTCCTTTTCCTACTTAGTAACAGCTTGTCACTAAACATAAACTTTTTTGTGTGATGAGGCATCTCCCACTGTCTTAAGATCATCTTTGTAAACATCATTTTTTCCATTCATTCATGTCTGCTATGTGTAATATACTTTTCTAGATATAGCCCATTTTTTTCTAACTTGACAATATTGTGAACACCAAGGTGTAAAATCGGTTGAAACTGTACTGGCACTGAATATACTACATATTTTTTAAAGACAGATCCGTGAGATGAGCTTCTTTTGCTACAATTTGCTTCCTCCTTAAAAGAGGAAGCATGGATTAAACAATGAGATATGTTGTTTTCAGCCATCAGATTAGAGAGGGTGAAAGGTTGAAAATACCCAGAATTTCACAAGAGGGGGCTTTCCTACACTATTGGTGGGATTGCTAAACTGGTACGACAGTTTGAGAAGGTACTTTTGCAACATATATTGATTTAAAATTGTACATACCTTTTGATTAGGCAATTCTATGTCTAAAATATCCTAGGAAGAGATATTTTCACATTCATATAAGTACAAGAATTTTCATTTATAATAGCAAGAACTGGCAAAAACCTTAAAATCCATTATTAGAAGGTCTAGTTAAATAGATTTTGATATAGACACAACGTAGAACACTCTATAACACTTAAAAAGGCAAGTCTGTATATTTTCACACAGAAATATATCTACAATATACTAAGTAAAATTTGGAAAACTCAAGTTAAAGAAAAGCTTCTATACACCAAGATCCCATTTCTCTATTAAGTGATGTGTATGAGTACATATCCGTGCATGAGCTTGTAGTCTAGATGGGGGTATAGGGGAATTGTTCACACACTCAATACTTTTTGAGGTTTTTGTTTTCTATTTTTAAATAAGCATGTATTACATTTATAATTTAAAATTAGTCTGCAATTTAAAAAGAAGAGAGCAAGGAAAAAATGGGATAGCAGGGAGAGAAACAGGTAACTGAGGTTTTACTATAGTTCAAATGAAATTCTCTACCCCGTCAATGTCCATGACATTGGCCACCAAAAACTTTGCATTTATCTGAAGTCTCAGTCTAGGACTGAAAGCCATTCTGGGTTGGCAGTTGAAGGAAAGAATTCAGCCATCAGCCACGGAGGCCTTTCTGCTGCCTCTTCTGGTGGGAGCCCTTCATTTGTGTCCTAGTTCTACAGAGATAAACAGAAGAACTAAAATCCTACACATCCTACCCTTAAGTTACGGCAAACTTTGTAGAAATAACTGAAGGCAACTGTCAATATACCAGAGCAGCTAGCTATGTGGTAATGGTGCAGTACCCTCTGCCTGTCCCGAGTACTTTTTAGAAATTGGCAATTAGGCAAATAGTGTGTTGGGATGGCCGAGGGGGCCTCAAAATACAGATGCATACTCCAAAAAACTGTTACACTAGGGAACAAGTCACTACTGTCTATCAACTTCATGATCTTTAAAATAAGGACTTTTTTTTACTGCCTGATTTGGGTTATTATACAGATACAATGAGTTAAAGCACTTAGAACAATGCTTGCACTGAATAAGTGTTTGATAAATGCTAGCTGCTATTATTGTGACAACAATGATGACTAGCGATGCCTAATTGCCTTCCTGGGTTTCTGCCTACCCTTCCCTCCATGAGCTTCAACTCCGAGAAAGATAAAATGGATCTATGTCAAATGGCTCGAAGGTTAGGCAAGACAGATATTTTATGAAATCTTCTATTTAATTCAATTTAAATGCTAAATGCTTTCAGAGAAGAAATGACCATTTTATACTAGGGTAGCCAATGCTGTGCATCTTTGCATCTTTCATTAATAAATCCCCTACGACCTAGCAAACTGCTTGTCAAAATAAGTATTTGTTGAATAATGAATGCAGGTGTGTCTTGACCCTGCAATGAAACATCATTAGGCATCAACCTGCTGGAATTAAAAAAAAAAAAAAAAAGGAAAGAGGAGTATTCTAGGAAGGAGACAAGGAGGTATGCTTTAGCTCATATTACAAGACAGCAGAAGGTGATCTGGATAGGCACTGTGTGACAGTTAGCAGGGGAACTTGAATGTCAGCACAAAGGAATAGGATTCAGATAAGGGCACATGCATTCTCAATAATGGTAGTGGCATTCTGACAGCAACATTTTAAGAAATCTGACAGTATCCCAAATGGATACAAAAAAGGAGAAATTGGGGACATAAAGATAATTTAAATGCTCCAGACATCAAAACTGCAGTCCACCACAACATATACGGCCTAAATTGATGAGGGTATTCTATGAGCTCTCACCCTACCTTTCATGCTTCCTTCATCCTAATCCAGTCTTGTCCACTTTTGGTCCATTCTCCACCCTATGCCAAAGCCATTCTCCCTACCTCACTCCCAAAGGCTTCCAGTGGCACTATACTGCAACTTAAACATGGCATACAAGACTTTCCATCTGGAGCACTCTTCTTACTCATAGCCCACCAACACAGGCATCAAGCAATTCCTATTCATCTTTCAGTACCAGCCCCCAGGAAACCTTCACTGACCTCCCCAAATCTAGTGTAGGTGGCTTCCCATATGCTCACTGTACTGCCTTTATCAGAGGGTCTGCTGCCCACATGACAGCAGGACTGGCTATGTCTCACGACTGCCATTTGCTCCATAATGAGCATACAGTAAGTAGTACCAAACGGATTAGTAGAATCTAGACAAAGATGGGACTAGACTTAGAGGAAATTGGAATAAGAGTGAAACTTCGAAAGAATAAATCTTGGTGACTTAGTGAATGTGGCAGAAAGTTCCCTCATCCTCTCTGGTCATGGTTTATGTGTTTGGCCAGCCTATCATATTGTGAAATGTGGTTTGAAGAATAAAACTTTGGCAAAGTCATGCTTTTAAAAAAAAGTCTACACAACATACAAGCATAGATTACCATATTCTCATAACTTTGTGAAAAGAAATAAAATCTTGTTTCATATTATAGCACCACCTCCTACCCTAATACATATGCTTTTCTCAGAGAACATAGAAAAGCTTGAAACACTTGTTGAACCTATGATCGATGTCGAGAATGTTATGCAAGTGAAGTTTGTTTCTAAAGAACCGTGTCGACCCAAGGAGGGGAGGAAATAAAGTACAATTGGTTAACATTCCCACTCTGAGTGGGTAAAGTACAGTCAAAGAGATCCACCAGAAAAAGACAGTATTCCAGTTTCTACAGAATTGTGTAAGCATACTACTGAAGCAGGAATATAACACGCCCAAGTATTTTCCCACACACTTTATTAGTTAACTTAGAGGCAAGGGGAGGAAAGGAAGACCCTGTAAAAATCATGAGATGTTCATTTTAGAGGGAAGAAAGGAAACAGTTTTCTGGACTACACAGCTAGGGGCTTTATCAGAAGAAAAATAATAATTCAAGGATTTATGTCTTCAACTGTGTTTCCTAAAAACAGATTCTGAGACAGAGTATTCCACGTAGAGTATTTTCGAGGTGTAGTACCCTCACCAAAGTCATGTCTACAGGGAAGTGAGGGTGGTAGAATTGCGCGATTGGGCAGAGAAGGAGATTCCAACCAACAGTACAGCTGCACCCAGGAGCTGAGCTAGTCCTACAATCCAACAGGTGCTTGGAGGTGGGAATGTTAGGAACCGGGCCCCACCCCCTGTGTGGAAAAGTTGTCTTCCATGAATAGGGAAGGGGGTGGCAGATACAGCAGGAGGTGAGCAGCAGGTGAGCAAGGGAAGCTTCATCTGTATTTACAGCCACTACCATCACTCACATCACCACCTGAGCTCAGCACCCCCTCCCATCCTCCCCATCCCTGTCTCCACATTTAGATCCTATAATCAAGCACACAAAGCCAGATACAGTGGCTCATGCCTGTAATCCTAGCACTCTGGGAGGCTAAGGCAGAAAGATGGCTTGAGGCCAGGAGTTCAAGACTGGCTTGAGAAAGAGCGAAACCCCATCTCTACAAAAAATGGAAAAAAAATAAGCAGGGCATTGTGCCTCCAGCCTATAGTCCCAGCTACTCAGGAGGCTGAGGCAAAACGATTGCTTGAACCTGGGAGTTGGAGGTTGCAATGAACCATGATGATGCCATGGCACTCTAGCTGGGGTGACAGAGCAAGACCCTATCTCAAAAAAAAAAAAGCAACTAATAAGTTTAAGTATATATTTCCCTTAGCAAACTGAAACCTCCCAGAGGAGAATTATTTGGCTGATTAAAGTATAATAATTAAAGAGTCTTGGTTTAAAGAAGAGAGAGCTATTAAAAAAAATCTCATGAATTGTTTTAGAAAAATCCCAAACCAAGCCATCATTTTACAAATGAGGAAAGTCTATATAAATGATTTGCTCAGAGTTATAAAGCTATTGACAGAAATTGGAACCAGAGCTAGAGCTAATTGTCAAGACTGCCCTGCATAGCTCACTACTTCCCACATTAGACTGAACACTGTGGGAGAATTTTTAATGAGTAATCTAATCTTTGCCCTCTAATGGAAAGAGAGCCTTCATTCAAATATTATAAAGTCAGTGAGCAGAATTAGATTTCAACCAGTAACAGTAAAATTAGATTCCAACAAATTTTGTTTTAAAGAGGAGAACTAGCATTAACAGTTAGAATTTATACAGAAACAAGTTTCAAATTAATACAGAAGAGAGTTTAGATTTAAAATTTAAAATAATCAAATATTTAGTATTATGGTATGTCCCAATCCTGGAGGTTTTTAGTCAAAAATTAGATGATTACACTAAAAAGAATACAGCTGCACGTGCTAGGTGTATTCCAGGTACTGTATGTACTTAGTGCTTTATCTAGCTTATCTACTATAATTTTCTCTATAATCTTATGAGTTGATTATTATCCCTATATTATACGAAAGAAAATGAAGACTCAGACTGCCTAAAGACATTAACAGCTATCACCTGCTGGTCCAAACCACTATCATCTCTGACCTGGATTATTATATTGCTTTCTAACTAGTCTTCTTGATTTTCCCCTGGCCCATTTAGTTTATTCTCTATGCAGCAGCAAATGTGATTATAATGGTTAATTTTACATGTTAACTTGACTGGGCCACAGGGTGCCCAGATATTTGGCTAAACAGCATTTCTGGTTGAGTCTGTGAGGGTGTTTCTGGATGAGTTTGACATTTGAATCAGGAGAGTGAGTAGAATAGATGGTCCTCCCCATTGTAGGTGAGCATCATCCACTGAGGGCCTGAATAGAACAAAAAGACACAGAAAGGAGAATTCACTCTCTCTGCCTGACTGCTTGAGGTGGGACCAGGGTCTTCTGCACTGAGACTGAGACTCATATCATTGGCTCTTGTGGTTCTCAGGTCTTCAGACTCGGACTGGAACTACACCACTGGTTCTCTTGAATCTCAGCTTGCAGACGTGGATCATGCGATTTAGCCTTCATCTCCTAATGCTTGCCCTACACACATACTCACACATACACACTTCTCCAGTCACACTGGCCTCCTTGCTGTATCAGAACACACCAAGAACACTCCCAGCTGAAGACCTCCATACTGTTTCCCTCTGCCTAAAATCCTCTTCTCCCAGACATTTGCATAGCTTGTTCCCCATTTCCATCAGGTCTCTGCTCAAGTGGGACTTCCCTGACCATCTAACATGAAGTATAAACCCCCTTCCCCACAGCACACCCTAATCCCCTCACCCTACCTCATTTTTCCAGAGCACATATCATCATCTGACTTCTGTATTTACTTGTTCGCATCTGATTCATGCACTAAAAGTTGAACTATTTGAAAACCGGGCCTCGACCTGATTGTTCACCACTATATCCTGACCATCAGAACTGTGCAAGACACAGTAAATATTTGTCTAATAAATGAAGCTGAGGCTACCAGAATTAAGACCTATTCTCTTAAATGGCAAACCAGACTGGCATCCAGGCAAAGGAATTCTTTCATTAGGAGGGTGGGGGAACTAGAAGATCTAAGGTCCCTTTCAATTCTAGAACTATGATGCTATGACAAAGACATCAGGGCCTTAATAGTATGGCTTCCTTTTGCTGCTCTTTCCTCTCTTGCCACATTTTACTACTTTCCTTGAATAAGTGGTGAGCATTAGGCATGGATGAGATCATAGGTCCAGGAAGCCAGCTCCTCCTTGAGTCATCTCTAATCCATTTCTCATGTTGTTACTATTTGCTCTTAGTCCGCAGATGCCACCTGACCCCGCAGCAACTCGGTTGCCAGTGGAAAAATATAGTATCAAAATGGGCATATTAAACCTGAGAAGGACTTGATCGATAAACACAAAAGTCATCACAGCATTATCATGAAATCTCTAAACACGTAGAAGCAGCGAATATATTGAAGTCATTTCACAAAGGTGAGGATGAAGTCACTGACTTGCCGCTGTACCCAAAGCAAAGTTAAGGGAAACATAAAACCAATCTTGCAAGCAAGTATATTTTAGTACCAGAAACTAACAGAATAACAGAGTGCTTTGAATTTACTTTTATTAAATGGCAGGATTTACTTCTGTCCATTTAACAGTAATAGAAGCCATGGGAATCCGGAGAGCTGGAGAATTCAAAAGCTTGAAGAAAGGTTGCAGGACTCGTGACCAGAAGAAGGGACAGAAAATTGTTCTGTGATATTGGCCTGGAGTAAGATGCCTCATTTTTTCTTGCAGCTCTAGAGAGTTCTCAATAAAAGGTACTTTAAATGATACTAGACTAACATATCAAGCCAACAAGTAATATACCATTATGTTCTTCTCTTACATGGTAGTTTGAAACACCCTTTCAGCTGAATCTTCTACACCCACCATAAATGTGCTTATCGATTTATTTTCAAAGTTGTATTGGGTTTTTTCCCCTGTAAGTTCCACTCTAGATCTTCAGTTTATACATCCAGCTGTAAGTCACACTTTTAACAAATCCAACTGAGAAATTTCTCTCTCTCTGTCCTAACTGCTAGTCTCCATGTGTCTCAGAATAGTAGTGAGGTTGAAAAAACCTATAGAACCCCTGTTTTATAAAAGGCTATTGAGGAAGCCTGGTAAATCTTTGTAGGATTTCCTTTCTCTAAAACATTTTTGAAAAACAGAACAGTTTGGTATTCTGATGTAACTTACGGAAGAAAGAATAAGAATAATGCCAACTTACTAGGGGCTTGGCACTGTGCTAGATGCTTTAATGGAATGGTTATTTGATGCCTCCTAAAATCCTCTAAAGTAGGTATTACCAAATCCTCCCTTTCTCTCCCTCTTACAGGTGAGGAAACTAAGGTTTAGAGAAGCCAAAGAACTTGCCCAAAATCATACATCATTAAATGGTAAAACCTGAACTTGAGTCTGAGTCTTCCTGCACTCTTAATCATTATACTATACCGCAATGGAGGAATGCAGGTAAGAAGAGGAAAATGGCATTCCTTTCTCCTAATGCAGATATCAGAACCCATGAAGAACCACTGCAGGCTCTTTGCTTCATTTATAAGTTATCAACCCATGTGTGTGCACACTCATGCATATGTACACATACATAATGCAAATCTTCCCAAACTGTAACTGTGTCTGCCACGGTTTAGACATGGTTTGTTTGTCCCTACCAAAACTCATGTTTAAATTTGATTCCCAAGATGGTGATATTGGGAGGTGGGATATAGTGGGAGGTGTCTGGGTCATGAGGCAGATCCCTCATAATGGCGTGGTACGTGCGTGAGTTCTCACTCTGGCGAGACTGGATTAGTTCTTGCAAGAATGGATTAGTTTCCCTTAGAGTGGATTTTTATAAAGCCCAGAAGCTTTATAACTGGGGTTTAGTCTCTTCCCACGTGTCCGCCTCCCCTTTGACCTTCTCTGCCATGTTTCGACCTAGCACATGGGCCTCACCAGAAGCTGAGCAAATACCCGTATCATGCCCCTCGGACTTCCCTGCCTGCAGAACTCTGAGCTAAATAAACCTCTTTTCTTTATAAATTACCCAGTCTCAGGTATCCTGTTATAGCAACACCAAATGGACTAGGACAGTCTCCCAAACCCTCTGCGGGCTTTTCTTAAAGGTCACACAACAAGCCCCAAGAGAAAGAAGGGTTTGGTCTAAAAAGTTTTAAATTTCCTCACACTTTTCAAACACTGGAAAATCCATTTGGCTCAGAGAAATGAATAGTAAAAGGAGTTCTAACTACCTAGAGCCAACAGAATGTAATGGAAAAAAGGCAAGAATATGGCTGGACTTTATTTTCTTTTTGCTCAGCACATCCTGTCTTTAATCTGGAAGGTAAATAGGCCATGCCCAACATACCAATTCTTTTCAGGTGAAATTATCTAGGTTATAAAAACAAGCAACAACTGTGTTTTCATTATTCCTTAACTCATGGCTGGCAGAAATTATTTCCAAAATAAATCAGAGGCAAATATTGTCCACAAGGGAGCAAACCTACAAATTTCCATTACTTTGATAACTGAGACTTTTGTGAATTTTTTCTTTCACTTGAATTAACATTGTGTGGCATTATCTGAAAGAGCACGTTGCAAAAGCCAGAAAAGGAAAGTTTGAATTTTCATATTTGGGTTATTTAAATCTACAGGCAAAAAAGAGAGACAGATAGATACTCTTCGCATATAGTTAGTAGACTAACATCCCTGAGATGCTTAACCTTCAGAGTAGAAAAAATAATTACACCATACCTCTCTCCCTATAACCCCAAAATATCAACTTCTTTGACTCAGTAATACACCTAATGATGTAGGACTTTGGTCAGGCTAGTGAGAGCTATGCCCATTTTTGTCTTATATGTTCAGCTTCTCTTGCTTTTTATTTTCTTCTATATATTAAAGCTGAGCAAATAGTCTAACAGAAACTATCTTCACAGATTGAACATCCTTTAACAACAAACTAGATAATATTGACAGTTAATTTGAAGCAACGTCCATCATATTCCTTTCTCTGGATGTCATTTAAATCAAGAATTACCTACATGAAATCATTTAAAGCGATGTTCTTCAGAGTACCAGTTGTGGGCAAGTTAATGGTATTCCACTTAAAAAGGTGGCACAGTCACCAGAAGTTAAACAGGGTTCCCCTGCTTTCCTTTTAACCACAGATTTCACAGAGCCTGTAAAATGCAAATGTGCATCACATCCCTCCAAGAAAGGAACAGAGAACATCACAGTTTCCAAGCTAATTTGACTACGGAACATTTTATTCAAGGACCATCTCAGTTCACAGAGCTGGTGGTCCATGGAGCATGCTTGGGGGCAGGGCATCAATTTCAAGGCCAGGTCTGCCTAAAAATAGGGAATGGGCTGGTCAACACTCAATGGTCAAGTCAGACTCTCCACATCTGTCCATTAGGCACTCCCAGATGACACTGCACCCCATAGCTGGAGCTCTGTGAAGGGTCCTAGCGCCTTCATTTTTACAAATTGAGCTCAATCACACAGCTGAATTGGGGGTAGAGCTGGAAATGGAGCACGGTGATCTCAGAAACAAAAAGAATTTAAGCTCACAGCAAAATGGCCAGGGATACCTCTTAGAGAAAACAGGACAAAGAAAGAATGTTTTTAACACTTTATTAAATCCATGAAAATATACCAGGATAGCACCAAATTTAGCAGGAGGAGGACTATTACATTTGGACACTCCCCCAGGGCAAGGTGGGGCAGGATCCTTAGTAAAACCAGTAAAACCTTTTTTTTGAGACAGGGTCTTGCTCTGTCACCCAGTCTAGAGTGCAGTGGTGTGATCGTAGTTCACTGTAACCTAAAAGTAGGCTCAAGTGATCCTCCTGACTCAGCCTGGCAAGTAGTTGGGACCACAGGCAAATGCCACCATGCCTGGCTAATATTATTTTATTTTTATAGAGATGGGGGGTTTCACTATGTTGCCCAGGCTGGTCTCGAACTCCTGGCCTCAAGCGATCCTTCCATCTAGGCCTCCCAAAGTGCTGGGATTACAGGCATGAGCCACCACACCTGCCCTAAAACTATTTTAAATATATGGTATGGGCCGGGCGCGGTGGCTCACACCTGTAATCCTAGCACTCTGGGAGGCCGAGGAGGGCAGATTGTTTGAGCTCAGGAGTTCAAAACCAGCCTGAGCAAGAGCGAGACCCCGTCTCTACTAAAAATAGAAAGAAATTAATAGGACAACTAAAAATATATAGAAAAAATTAGCCAGGCATGGTGGCGCATGCCTGTAGTCCCAGCTACTCGGGAGGCCGAGGCAGGAGGATCGCTTGAGCCCAGGAGTTTGAGGTTGCTGTGAGCTAGGCTAACACCATGGCACTCACTCTAGCCAGGGCAACAGAGTGAGACTCTGTCTCAAAAAAAATAAAAAAATAAAATAAATATATGGTATGCACAAGAAGTCTTTCCCAGCCAATAATTGGGAGATATCATCCAATCCTATTTGGAATGGAAATTGGTACTATGTGGCATATCAAAAAAATGTTACAAATTTCTTTTCAGCCTTGAAAATGCAAAACATATTAGACACATTTTTAAAACTTGTTTTTTAAAAAAAGAAATCTCTAACCAAAAAAAAGTTAGAGTAGTATTTCAAGTGAGTCTGATTCTAATTGCAAATTTACAGACACTAATGTAATCATACACACACAGCTTACTATTTTGGCAGATCATAGGTAATGGGGTAATAGGATGCCAGGGAAGATTAATGTTTTTAGGTGTAAAAAGTTTCAAAATTGGAGGGATACCAAAAATATCGAGCCATTTGACTTTCTGCTTTTGAGCACTCCCTAACAATGAAAAAAATCTGAATCTACATGACAGAATAATCTAATTGTACTAACACCTCCTCCCAAATCACTGAAGGAGAAATGAGCAACAGTTGTGCTGTTTTTAATTAGGAACTAAAATCTATTGAAACAATAATATAACAGTGTTAGCTCCTCGTGAATATGAAATACAACCTTTGCTTGGGTATTCCTTACCCAACACTGACGCACAAACTTGAATTCTGCACTATGAAATCTCATAGCAAAAACTGAATTCCATGTCCTGCTTTAAACATCAGTATCCCTCAGGGAAAATTTTCCATCCTGGTTTTCACCAAATGTTGCTTCTGACTCATTTGTTTCAAGGATTAGCAAGGGTCTGAAACATGTGTTAGAAAGTCAGAGAAATAATCATTTTTGAAGGACGGCCTTCAGAAACAAAGCAAGACCAAAGAAAACTGAAGTTGCTCTGAGATGACAAGGCCATTTCCTCACTGCCTATAAAGCAACACATACGGACAAGATGAGGAAGGAGATGAAGCGCAAATATTACTCCTCAGTGAAGCCTACTCCTGACCACCCTTCTTAAAACTGCAACATCCTCTCAGCCCTGCCCTCTTGTGTAACTTTCTTTGATTGAATGTAAGCTGCTAAGAGCAATAATCAGAGCTGGGTTTTGTTTCTCTGACTGATAAATCCTAGTGCCTAGAACAGTTTCTGGGACATAGTTGCTGCTCAATAGATATTTACTGACTGAATGAACAAACAATACTATTCTTTGTCATCTTTGAATCCTACAGGAACTCATCGGTCTGTTTCCTATCTATCCTTAATCAACCAACCTTCAAGGACACTTGTAGTGAAGGTCACAGGCATTGATATCAGGTGTTAATTAAAAGAAACAAGTCCACTCCTGCAGATCTACAACGTTCTCTTTATTATATGGAATAAGCAGCATTCAGCATATTGTGAAAATAGAATGAAAGGAGCTATGACAAAGTAAAACAATTTACACCATGTGCTTTGTAGGAGATGAGCAAGAATATGGAAGGAAAATCAGCATAGTAAATTGTTACCTGATTTCTCTATCATTCAAAATACCTGATGAGCTTCTTATAGATGGTATTTAACTAAAGCATGTCAAAATTTCTCTATTTTATTCCTTAGCTAGAAACTTAAGAAAGACTATTTAAGCAACCAACAATTAAATTTTAAACATACATTACACTTACTAACAACAAGCAAACACTGTATTTACCATTCCAGATACTATTTGGAAACACATCCAAATGCGGATTGCTTTCCAAAGCAGGCTCACACCATGGCCAACTCTGGCTTCTCAGTATGCCACAGAAATGTATCTTGTACTTTTATAATTTTTCCCTTTGTATTTGCTCATAATGAAAACATTCAGGAAAACTTACAGCTGTGCAAAAGATGCACTGGCATTCCTGGAGTGTGGTCATCTTGTCCAGAGACTGTTCACACAGGCAGAGTTTGCAAGTGACTAGGGGGGCCAAAGCCAGGTCTCCAGGTGTGGGATTTTCGGCAGTCATGGTGAGACAGGGGAGCCTACCAACTGCGCCCATCCGCCTGTCTTCAGCCTTCTTCAGTCTCCTCAGACCCTACAGAAAGATCCAAAGCAGAAAATATTATATCCATTGACACAGCTATTGTTTAACCAACACATTTGGGTGCCAGCAGAGAAAGTTCTCACCCTCAGTGATCTCTAAACGTACAGCTAATGCATTTCTGAGACCCATGGGCTACAGAGCTTGCTCCCTTGGCAAGGTGTTCCTGAAGTCTTGAAATATAAGCTGACCTCACTGTCCTGATGCATATCACGTGCGCTATGGAAGACCACTATGGGGGGTGGGTGGGAATGGGGAGATGTTGGTCAAGGGTACTAAGTTTCAGTTAGGATGAGTAAGTTCTGGGGATCTCTTGTGCAGCATGGTGACTATAGTTAGTAATAATAAATTGTACTCTTGAAAATAGCTGAGAGTAGATTTTGAACATTCTTGCCACACAAAAAAATGTAAGTGTTGATATGTTAATCAGATTGATTTAATCATTTCACAATGTGTGTGTGTATATATATATATATCAAAATATCCCATTATATACCACAAATATATACAATTTTTATTTGTCAATTATACCTTAATAAAGTGGGTGTGGGGGGAATACTACCATGAACAAGCACATCATTTAGGAATTCCATTGCTATAACACCAAATTTGACAGATTCAAAAAATACTTAAATATACAGTGTCACTCAAAAAGTTAAACAAAGAATGACGATATGATCCAGCAATTCCTATTCGGTGTATATACCCAAAAGAATTGAAGGCAGGGTCTCAAAGAGATATTTGCACATCCAAATTCACAGCAGCATTATTCACAATAGCCAAAAGGCAAAAGCAACCCGTTTCCATCAGCAGATCAATGAACGAAATGTGTTATATACGTACAATAGACTAAACAGGAGTGAGATTCTGACACATGCTACAACATGGATGACCCCTGAACACATTATGCTAAGAGAAATAAGCCACAGAGAAAATAGCAAATACTGTATGATTCTACTTATAAGAAGTACCTATTAATAGAAGAAATTCATAGAGACAAAAAGTAGAATAGAGGTTCCCAGGGGCTGGTGGGAGGGGAAAATGAAAATGAAGAGTTAGCATTTTATGAGTATAGAGTTTCTGCATGGGATGATGAAAAAATCCTGGAAATGGATAGTGGTGATCATTGCACAACACTGTGAACATACTTAATATCACTAAACTGTGCACCTAAAATGACTGAAATCGTACATTTTATATTTCCCCCCAATAATTTTTTAACTAGCGTGGTAGTGTTCATTGTGTTCCTTCACATATAGCATTTCATTTAAACTTTCGCAACCAGAATTATTTTCTTCGTATTATAGCTTAAATTAAGGCACTGAGAAGTCAGGTAATCTGCCAAGGTTCCCAGAACTTGTACATGGCAGAGCAGAATACAAACCTCTGTCTTTTGAGGCCAAACCCAGTGCCTGATCCATCGCACCAGACCTGCCTCAGAAGTGGATACTATAGAAGGGATGAAGCAGGAAAAGAAAGAAAGAATGAGAGTTGAAATCCATGACTACAGCTCTCTTTAAGGTCACTGAAGTTGCAGAGGAATAAAATTTGTCCCCACACATGGCATGACATAGGAAAAGATATCTTTATACTGAAAAATAAGAATGATAGCCAAAGTCTTTCTACTAGATTATTTTTATTCAGATTCTTTAAAAGGAGTGAAATAATTATAAAAATGATCTTCCTGCATATTCATATTTTATATCATATCAGGAAATTTCATGTTCTGATGAAATAAAAGCAAAATCCTAAAGTTCTTACATTATTAAGGAGTTTGGCCAATTCTAATAAATTCCGCCATAGAAATCATTGCAAATATCCCTCCCCAACAAGAACCAGACTCTCTTCCTCTCAATTTTTGGACAAAAGAAATTACTTTACACAAGCCCCACAATGGTTTAAGTCTCAATATATAGGTACGAAATTACTAAAACAAGGCGGAAACAACAAATTGGATTAGATGAAAAAGAAAGAAAAAAACCAATGATATCTTTACTCATCAATTTGCCAGCATTAACTTTCTTAATGTCATACCTGAAAGGGTCAACATTTACTAACTCTAGTAACCTGAAGTGTTTAAGGTTTTCCACCTACTCCCTGAGTAGCAATAGAAGATGTGATTCAAAATAAATTAAATAGTGTAACAGAGTAGTCGCCCCTTCTCCCACAGATGTGGATGCATAAAATTGAGAGTGGGGAACATGTAACAGAGGGAATGGTCTGGGAAAAAATGGCAAAAGATGTTTTCTCTCTCTTTAAAACTCCCCTCATTCTTTTTGGGAACTAAGGCCTGCATCCCTGCCTCTGGCAGGTGCTTGGGAAGAACAGGGGAAGGTCTATTGTTCTTTGTGTTACAGGAGATAGCTCAACTGAACTGTCGGCTCCATCCCAGGCCCAGCACCTGGCCAGCGGAGGTCTGGGTGGGCCTCCCAGGTGGGCAGAGATCATGGCTTTGTCTTCAGCAGAGATGGGACAATTAGATTCATTTACAATACCTTAGAACTGAGGGCCTTCCCTTTACAAGCTCTGTATTTCTTCTTATGTATAGGAATTTGGATTTTGAGATGATAGTCTACCATTTTCCTCCTTTGCTGGCAAAGTAATAAACTTCTCATTCCTTCTCCTCAACCACTTGTCCTTGTTCTTCTAGCAGCCCCGTGGACAAGTGCTGAGCTTTCAATAACAATAGGATACTAACTAGTGATTAGTTTCCATGAGGAAGATGTGCTCTTTCTTGGCAAAGGCCCAATAATGTTTAAGACAGTGTTCTTGAGGAGCTAACATCCAAGAGCAAATTCAGTTCAAATGGACCTGCACATCAAATTCAGGATTTTGAGGTTTAAAAAAAACCAAAACCTGTCTTTAGGGTCAACATAGGAGTAAAAATGAATGATTTTTATCTCTTCTCTCTTCCCAGTTGATGCTCAGACAACTATCATTAGTTGTTTCTCCAAGACTCCCCGGTTAATAGCACACATAGTCCCACCAACTTCACCCAATTGCTATCTTCTCATCTCTATTTTCTCAACACTTCTCATAAAATATATTCTGAACTATTTAATATCTTTCCCTCAAAAAGAGAAATCCCAATTGAAACAAGAAGAAATGTAGCCAGTGCATATTTCCTGAGTAGGGAAGACGGGAAATGACACAGGCCAGAACCACCCCACACAAACATCAATTACCCTGAAGGGCCCTTTGCAGGAAGGGCTGTCGTGAATTGCCAATCCTGCTGTTCCAACCTAGCAAGAGATCTAGGTACTCTTCAAGAAAGCCAAGTAACTCTCACAGTCTCACTCTGTATTATTTTTTAGAAGAGACATTAAACAGGTCAAATTTTTAATGTGCACTTGAAAAACAAAGGCATAATTGTATACCTCTTAGAAATTAATTGAATACTCTTGAAAAGCAGACATAATTGCATACCTCTAATAATACTCCAATAATTACCCACAATTGGATACCTATAATCAGATATCTGTTAGAAATAGTTGTCTTTTTAAGGCAGAACTAGAAATTGTGTTAATGCAGGCCATCTGAAACATCATCTCGTCTCTTGTCATATACATAAGTGTTTACTCCTCAGTTTGTGAGTTGCGTGCCTATAACTTATGAAAT
>NW_012144300.1:1070612-1071583 GCF_000956105.1 Propithecus coquereli
GGGAAAACATGACCAAAAAAAAAAAAGATCAAGATAACATCAAAGTAGTTTTCATACTCTGGTAAAACAACGTGAATTAGGAATTACTACTCTAGTCCAAAGTCACTGCCAAGCTTATGAGAATTCCTTTAGGACAGAGACCACATCCTATCTTTATATCCCCAGCATCTAGCACAGCACCCAGCAAACAGTAGTCACCCAATAGTAGAGTGGATAACCTTTCTGACTGTACATGGAGGAGAGAAAATATTTAAGGCCTCGTTCTCATCTATATTCGATTCCAGCCATTCAAAAGCTGAAAATATTGACAATTTGGTGTATCTAAAGAGCTTCTATAAATTAAAGTAGGCATTCCTGAAAGAAATGTCTCAGTACTGAGCAGCAATGGCTGCAGATAGCTACTCTCTGAAGACCAAAGTGGAAAGCATGACTTGTGCGGCAGCTTGGCCCCTTTCCCACATCCAAAATAATCAATTGCACAAAGTAGGCTTAGTCCCAAAAGTGTTCGGACTTTGTTCCTCCACCAACATCTGGGTTCAGCATGATTTCTGACCTCTACCTCAAACTGGAGATTTCAAACACTAAGAACCTCACTCAACAAGAAAGCAATGTCGTAAGTCAAAGCCAGGGGAGACACGGAAGCCAGGATTAGCAGAAACACTTCAGAGAAATGACTCTGACGTACATATAAAGGTGTCTACACGTCTAAAATGCTGACTTTTCAAGACGGAAACTTAAATATACTTTCTCAGATTAAAAGTATTCATACTGTTGAAGAGAAAAATGTTTTCCAGGAAGCTAAATGGCCCTCCTAAGTAGATAATATAAGATTTTTTTTTTTCTTTCTAGAGAGAGCATACTTTCTTTTCTGTAGAGTTTGGCTCCAAAAACCTGGTTCATAAATCTGAGACCCAAAAACCGATTATTTTAAAAAGACATGTCTTAAGCTGACCTAGTTTGGAAGCCTGGAT
>NW_012144300.1:1071633-1081123 GCF_000956105.1 Propithecus coquereli
GAGGATGTGGAGAGACAAGAACACTCTTACACTGCTGGTGGGACTGCAAATTAGTGCAACCTCTGTGGAAAAGAATTTGGAGATACCAAACTTCTTAATAAATGGCGTGAAACTCTGAAACTTGAGGATTGGTGACTGCTCCCAGCTCCTTTTGTCCCTCCCATGGGGCCACACCTTCAAGGGAGCACAGGCATTTCCCACCCACTCCCCTCCAGGATTTGAGAAAAGTCTTCATTCAAGAGAGACGCTAACTCACTCCCACTGGGGCTTGCTCAACTTGTTCCTCCTCATACCTCGCATTTTTAACTAAAATAAGAAAGCCACTTGAATTATCCACCTTACCACTTGCTTTTAAAAGGTAGCAATAATAATTACTTTTGCAGTTATTACAGATGTGACTGTGTCTCTCACTGGGTGTCAAGAGCCCCTTGGGAAAAGAATTTTGGCAGAGAATGCAAGCGGTACGTCGGAAAGAAGAGAAACCTGACAGCTGCCTTCAGCTTTAAACTTTCCAAGGTTGGTGGCAGGTATCACTTGCTTACTTATACCTAACCATAAAACAGGACAGATTGGCTGGGTCATGTAAGGAAGGAACACCACTCTAAAAATCTGATTTTGCACCAAATCACCAGGAAAGAGAACCAGTAGTTCTACCTGTTGTATCTCCTGCACTGTAAAGTGCTCATTATACGAGAAGTACTATCTGATAGGAAGGAACATGAAAGTCACTTTTTCCCTCATGCGTTTTCATTAGAATTGCCAAAGAAAGGAAGACTTCAGAAGCTGTGCTGGAAGCACAGGATGTATAAGGAATTTTCATATTCTGCTGGCGGCCTGAAAAAGCAATCTGCTCCCAAAATGCAGAGGGTGGGAGAGCTAACATTCAAAGTATTTTTAACTAATGTAGTTTATGCCTGTTTGACTATCCAAAATCAAAACAGTTATTCCCTGGCACAAAAAGATGATGGAATTTGAAAGGATAATGTTTTATTAGGATACGTATCTAGTTATTTAGGGATTTTTACATCATTATGCAAAAAGTATAACATTCAGAAAAATTGCTAAGGCACAACTAAAGAGACTAAGAAACAGAAAGCTACCAGAATGAATCAACTGGATATTACTGATGTAACAAAATGTTAACATAAGTAAAAATCCACATGATCTGTGCTGAGGTCTTAATTCCATGCTCTGAGACTCTAACTAAGAGTTACTCAAGGGAAAAAAACAGAAGAGGAGACACATGAATACTCTCAAAATGTTTCTATGCCCTTGCAAGACACTGAGCCATGGCTGTGAAGTCACTGGAACAGCAGATATGAATGTGTGACCATGGGAGGAACTAGCAGAGGGAAGGGTTTTCAGCAAGGGTAAGTGGTCGGGAGGTGAGGCTGAAGTGTTGCCTTGTACAATGGAAAGATACTCTCTAATACTCCAGTAGAGCAGAAAAAAGCAGCAACCTAAAGGTGCCACCTCTGCCTTGTTAAGAAAGCTCTCCCAATACCACCTAAGAACGACATGCAAGGCAGCCAGCTTTCACGCAACACAATCTGAAAATTAGTATTGTGTTGATCTTGGTACTTCTGCCCATTGGACTGGTTTATTTAGCTACTGGTTCATGTTCCTAACAGAAACTATGAGTGACCAAAATGGTACTGACTGTGTCTAATAAAGTGCTGACCATCATCAGCCATGAGCCATTTGCTGAAGTTCTACCCGCAGTACAATCTGGAATGGAAGGCAGACCTGCTGGAATGGTGGCAGGAACAAGAGCCGGGCAACGCGTGTTGGTGCTAAGTGAGGCAAGGACCTATGGCAGACCTCCTCACTGGACAGTGCTGGCGATCTACTCCTTGGTTGCATCTCTGACCCATTCTCTGGTCATTTGGGGACAAGATGAACCAGGGCACAACAGTTTAATACACACCCTAAGAGATCAGACATGAACAAATGGAAACATAGGCAGCCTCGCCTGTAGTCAGAAAAATGCAATTGTTCAAGTATATTTTATATCTATTTAATCACTTTTTAAAAGAATAATGCTCAAGGCCAATGAGTACATACATGGTATCACATACAGAATACTCTATCATTATTTGAGAAAATAGATTCGAAAATATTCTCTAGCATGAGCAAACCTAGGAAATACTTAGTTCTTAGATGTGAGGAAGTAAATATTCACCTCCTCAGGCCCTGCGAGGTGGCAGTGTTGTAAAACATTGTTTATCACTGTGCCCCATGTGATGGGAAAGGGGACTCCTGTTTTCTCCACTGTTTCCCAGCTTCATTCAGAGGAAAGCAAGAAATGAAAAAGCACTTCAGTCTACAAGTCCTTAGTTTTAACATCTTCATCTCAACAGTTTCTAGGATGGCAATAACTTTGCAACTTGGAGACTATTATCTTCTAAAAATGGAACTAATATGCAAATACTTCCCTATTAACCTTTTTTGTGGGTAAAAAGAATAGACACTCCATCAGGAAGGAGGAGCATCTTCAATATTAGCAAGAATTGTTTTCTGAACAGTCTCTCTGCTGTTTGAACAATGAGGTTATGAATAAAGTCCATTATAACTATTGTAATTTTTTCCTACAAAATATATATTGGAGGAGATATGCTAACATGGCCAAGAAGGTACATGATATTATGCTAACCTAACTCTAAACCCTATAGAGTACAAGTCATCTGGGATGTCACTGTAACATTTGCAAAATGCTGTTCCTTTTTCTAAAAAGCATATTTCTTTTTTCTTGCCTTCTTTCCATGTTCTCATTATATACTATAGGGTAAGGCTCAAGAGGTGGAAATCCATTCCCAGCTTTCCTAATAATACAAACTTATCAAAGAAGGTAGAAGAGAATATGAGAATAACAGCTCAATGATATTTTTGGCATTGCAACTTTACATTCATCATGGTAGCTCCCTCTTCAACAACACCACTGTGCCCTGCCCACTCCTTTTTGAATCAGGAGTTCCCCTGCCTCCCACAATTATTCACACAGCCCTGCTGAATATTTTTCTTCCCCCTGCCTGGCATAACAACAAAGCTCAGACGCAGGAAGAAATGCCACTCAAAGGCAGGTCAGACAATGATGTAATTAACAGATGAAGGAGAAGTGGTATTTCAGAGAGCTTCATAGAGCAAGAGACAGGCTGATTTCTTGGGTTAAGACGTTATCTGGAAACTACAGTCACTAAAGCATGATTATCTAAATCAAAAATTTTTTTCTAAATGAATAAAAATATGTATAAATATTACCCCCTCCTATGAAAGTTAAGAGCTTCATATTGAAATTTCAATTAGAAACACATTTAAAATCAGTTTGGAAAAGGAATCTCCTCCACCCCATGCTGAGCAAGGTGCAGGATGTGTATCCCTGTATGTCTTTGCCAAATCAATTTCTCATAACAGGAATCCCTAAGGCAAGAAACAAAGTCAATCCGCAAAGACCCAAATTCCACACTTTAGGTGCTAGGTGATTAAACCCAGTCTCTTCTTATAAAGGATAAACTAGTTGAGGTTGTCAACAGATGACTTCACATAATCATATACAAGAGAATTTGTGGGTTTATGGCTTCAGCCACAAGTCCAGCAAAGAGACAAATGTCATGTTCTGTCTTTCCAAGAAAGACAAAGAACAAGTTGACTAAGGGCTAGGACTCAAAGCATGACTGCAGAGGAATTAGAAGCCAATGAGACATTATTTTCTAAGTATTTTCTTAATAGACACTACAAGCCATGTGATCAGAAGTATGTCCAGCTGTAAATAAGAGAAGTGTATTTCCCTAGGTTGCGTTTTCAATTCAAGAAAGGGATCCGATCATAAATGAGAAGTTTTTCATTCCACGTTAACAGAGGCATTGTCACTTTTACTTTCTTTAATGTATAGTTTTCCATTTTTTAATAAATACTACAGTATGATGCATTGGGTTTAGAAGTACTCATCGATCAATGCCAAAGTTAATAAAACACTAGTCCAAGACCTCCCACATGCACCTAAAGGTGAAAAATAAATTAAAATATTTAAATAAACTTATGTGCTGTTACGTCTCTTCAAATTATTTAGTGCTCAAGTGACATTGGGAAAACATGACCAAAAAAAAAAAAGATCAAGATAACATCAAAGTAGTTTTCATACTCTGGTAAAACAACGTGAATTAGGAATTACTACTCTAGTCCAAAGTCACTGCCAAGCTTATGAGAATTCCTTTAGGACAGAGACCACATCCTATCTTTATATCCCCAGCATCTAGCACAGCACCCAGCAAACAGTAGTCACCCAATAGTAGAGTGGATAACCTTTCTGACTGTACATGGAGGAGAGAAAATATTTAAGGCCTCGTTCTCATCTATATTCGATTCCAGCCATTCAAAAGCTGAAAATATTGACAATTTGGTGTATCTAAAGAGCTTCTATAAATTAAAGTAGGCATTCCTGAAAGAAATGTCTCAGTACTGAGCAGCAATGGCTGCAGATAGCTACTCTCTGAAGACCAAAGTGGAAAGCATGACTTGTGCGGCAGCTTGGCCCCTTTCCCACATCCAAAATAATCAATTGCACAAAGTAGGCTTAGTCCCAAAACTGTTCGGACTTTGTTCCTCCACCAACATCTGGGTTCAGCATGATTTCTGACCTCTACCTCAAACTGGAGATTTCAAACACTAAGAACCTCACTCAACAAGAAAGCAATGTCGTAAGTCAAAGCCAGGGGAGACACGGAAGCCAGGATTAGCAGAAACACTTCAGAGAAATGACTCTGACGTACATATAAAGGTGTCTACACGTCTAAAATGCTGACTTTTCAAGACGGAAACTTAAATATACTTTCTCAGATTAAAAGTATTCATACTGTTGAAGAGAAAAATGTTTTCCAGGAAGCTAAATGGCCCTCCTAAGTAGATAATATAAGATTTTTTTTTTTCTTTCTAGAGAGAGCATACTTTCTTTTCTGTAGAGTTTGGCTCCAAAAACCTGGTTCATAAATCTGAGACCCAAAAACCGATTATTTTAAAAAGACATGTCTTAAGCTGACCTAGTTTGGAAGCCTGGATACCTTTAAATTGCCAATGAACTGAAACCATTCATGAGAATGGGGCTTTTGAATGCTGAGAATGTTCTTCGGAGCTCAGCACAAAGATATTTGGCATAGATGACTGTAAATATTTGTAAAACTCTGGGTAAATGGACAGTGTTTGACCACACTCAAACCTTACTTCCAGCACAGTAGTGTAGGAACAAGTTATCTAGGGTGATTTGTTTGGGGTTTTTTTGGTTGAGTTTTGTTGTTTGTCTTAAATAAAAAGCCAAGCAACCCAATTCTGTTACTTGACATCTTTTTCTCATTCACTATACATGTTTGCCTTATATTTTTTCACTTGAGACAATTAATCAGAGGCTACTTTTGAAACAGAGGTGTTATTCTTTTCTTTACCATTTTTCTAACTTTATGCCCATCACAAAGAATAAAACACCAGTCAAAGGTGTACAAGGGCAGGAGCAGGAGCTGTGTGAAACCATGACCTTGGATTCCATAACACAATTATGTCCAAGTAGCTTTGTGGATCTGCTATAGAGTTTTCTTTTTCTCCCCCTTTCTCATCCTCAAGATAGTTTTAGAAATACTGAAGGGACTGCTCCTTACGAAAAGGACCAGGGTTAAGAAGGAAGGATAAAATAAGGAGAAGGAGGGACCCACAGAGAAATTAGATGTGAAAGGGACCAGAGATCAAGAGGTTCATCTCAGTGAAAGCTGTAGCAGCCAGTACTTTAATTAGCCAGAAACTCAGTTAAGACTGGCTGGGTTCCTTCTGCCTCTTACCCACACCCTAAAAACTGAGTCATCCCAAAATTCTTTTATTTTGCTTCTGGGCATAGACACCCCTGATCTGCTGCTTCAGAAATGTTAGGTACATTGTCCTTTAATTCATACCTCTCAGTGTTCTAATAAACACCCAGAAACGCCAAATCAGAAGAACACTAATAATCCTATTAGGAGACTCAGAGCTAATGTTTTGATAAAATACATGTGGCAGAAAGCAATAAGAAAGTGACAGTCTGTAGTGGAAACCTGAATAAAGAACATTCTCCCAGAGAGGGAAATTAACTGCTGAGAAATCTGAAGGTGAGGAGCAGACGCATCAAGAGTGGACTTACAGCAGAATCCCTGAAACTAGTAAGAAAAGCCAAAGGTGCTCCTGAACAGATAATCAAAAGATACCTTTTCACTACTGAAACAGCAATTTTCAATTTCATTTTAACTTAAATTTGAGAATAGCCTTATAGAATCAGAGTTTAACTGTTTTATCAGCAATTACCTGATGAAATAGTCACTCTAACGTATGGCCAAGGTTCCACGATTAATATGTTATTTATAGCTATGTGTGTCAACATATCGCTATGCATTTCCAAATAACAAAAGGTTATTTGGCATAATCCGAGATTATGCCAACTTTTAGTCTCCCCTTAAGAAATAGGGATGTATGATCTAATCTTGAATTTTACAATACATTCCATAGAGATTCTTTCATTAGAAATGAAGCTGCTTTCTGTTTACCTTTACAAAAGCATCTATTTTTAAAAGTTAACAGGTGTTTAAGGCATTAGGAACGAATTCAATTCTGCATGGTTTAAGCACTAGGGGCAGAAAATAAAACCCCACATCACGGTGTCATAGTTAGTCTCCCGTCCTTTTCTCTTCCCTTAGTCCAACACCATTCCTGTTTTGCAATGCCTGCAGCCTTTAAAAAGCTCGCTAAACCTACCTGGCAGGAGATCTGTGTTCCTGGGGACGCCGGGCGTCTCAGTAGCCTCCCTGGCGCGCATGGCCAGCCGGGGCTGCTCGCACACCGGGAAAGAGGAGCTCTTTCATTCTCTCCCTCTTCCTCCGTGCTCTGCGGCTGACAGCTTTACACTTTGCAGGACTGCAACAGGACTCGTGCTCCCAGACCTATTGGTGGGGAGGAGGAGGAGTCCCTACCCGCCTCCTTGCCTTGACTGGCAGCTGCGGTGCCCGGGAACCTGGCCGCGCGGGCGTGGGGCGCAGCTCGCCAGCAGCAGCGGCAGCGCGTTTATTTACACAGGAAGCTAAGGCGCCGCACTTCCTACTTCCCATCTGGGTCACACTTCAGCTGCAGGTGATGGCCTTAACCCTGTCCGAACCCGGCAGCCAGCGCGACCCAGCCATCCAGTCCTCCTAGCGCCCGCTCTACTTGTCAGGACCTTTCTCTCCTTTTCCTGGGACGGCTGCTGCAGGCATCCCGAGCAGCGTGTCCGGGCGGCAGCCTTTGGTGCCCTTCAACCCGGACGGGGACAGTTCAGCTCTTGGCCTTCAGCGCCTGCTGCCTGTCTGTGCATATCCTCTCAAGCCACCTCTCTTCTCACCCCTTCCCAGCTCTTCAGATCTCTTTCTTCTACTTCTGACAGCCCAGACCTGACTTCCCGCCTCCCCAGAAAACTGCCTTATAAAACACTTCCCATCAAAAAACAGCTTGTATCTGTTTTGTCCTTTTGCCTCTCATGATAAAATTAGAATGCAGGTGAATCGAATCAGGAACAGTCTTGTTTACGTAATAAAATGAGGCCCGTCTTTATGAAACAATGATTTCCCTTGAAGTCCTTTGTAACTTAACTGGTTGTACCCTCAATTAAACAAAATGTAACAAAATGATCCAGAAGCTGCGAGCTGCTGTGAAGTGCCTTCCTCACTATAAAACCTTGGACACTTAATTTGTGTGATGTTTATAACTCCCCATACTCCCCCCGCATATGTCACAATCACCAACCTAAATCTGTCCAATGTTGCAACTTAGAAATGTCACTGCTCTGACACAGGAATCTTTCTGTGCTCACTATGCACCCTCACTCTACTTTTGCAACCACTCTCAGGAATGTGCTTCCTAAAAGGAAGGGACTCGCAAGCCCTTTGTGAAAGGGATCTGTGCATGCCAGTTGAAGTAGCAGCAGCAGGCACAGTTCCAAACGACACAAGCAAACTGCTTCTCAGCTCTCCATGTTGAAGGAAACTTCCAGGTCAAAGCTAAGTGCCAAAGAACACAGTGTATCTATATGTGTGATGCTAGGACCAACCTACTAGTGGGGAAGGAAGAGAAAAGATTAGGAGAGATAAAAGGGTAAGAGAACCCACACAGTAGGGACTCAAAGTAATATAATCAAAGGATATTTGAGCTTGAAAAGTCCTTCTAGCGATTTTAGCCCAAACGACCTAATTTTAAAGGTAAGGAAACTGATGTTCAGGGAGATTCAGGTGGTTGGCCCAACCCAGACACAGGCAGAGCTGGAGTGAGAACTAATCTATTATATGTGACATGAGAAAGGTGCATGTTAATGAAAACCACCCCTAAGGATGTATAACTTCAGATTTAGCAGTGGCTTAGGTTCTAAGATAATCTACCTCAAGGAATTTTCTTGGTATAGTAACCATTGTTGAGGGAAGGGAACTAGGAAAAATAAACAAAGCACCTTTGGTTATTTATTAGTGTTGATGCAAATCTTCAGAGGCTTAAACCAAAGTTCAATATAGAGTCTACTTTTTAAATTACCAATTAAGTTATAATCTCTTGTTAACAGGATAAGGGAAGAAGCTGCTGCCAACATGAATAAAAATATAGGTTAAGCAATAATCATGCTGCCTGTTGTCACAAATATTTTGTAAACTGAATAACCTCGCCACGGATTATTTTCAACCATGCAAAATTTATTTTAAATTGCAGTCAAAATTTAATAAAACTAAACATGTTGAATGCTATACTATTAAGCAAACAACTGTTACAGATCTGCCTAAGGGGTCTGCAGTGTGAATGAATGTTCATTCCCTTGAGCACTTATTGATCTCCTCCCAGACAAGCTGCTAGGTGCTAGGAAGATAAAGAAAGTTAGATATGGTCTCTTTCCTCAAAGACCTCTCAATCTAGGGAAGTCAGACAAACAAATCAATTATCAGGGCACCGATAGTTGTCAGCTGTGGGATGAGGTGATGAGTGAAATGACATGATGTGCCCGTGGGAGCATAGAGAAGAATAATTTAACTAAAGGAAGGGAGCTGATGAAAAGAATCAAAGGAGGCTTCTCTGAGGAGGTGCTTTAAATCTGAGTCTTCAAGTATTCAAGTGGGGATGGTGAAGAAGGATGAACCAGGCAGAGCAAACGGCTAATACAGCAGCTTAGACATGAGACTAGGTGAAGCTTTTCATAATCCAGAGCTGATGCATTCAGAATAAATAAATAAGGGCCTGAACTAATGTAGTGACAATTGACATGCAAAGGAAGGAAACCAATGGAGAGAGATTTCAGAAACAGAATTGATGGGACTTGGTATCTGATTGGATGTGGGGGATGAGAGAGAAAGAATAGCCCAGGTTGCGGGCACCGCTAAGAGTGGCAATGAAAGAAAAGCAGTGGTAAGGGAAATGATGGTGATTCGATTTCAATGCTACAGAATCTGAGGTGCCTCCGGGGTATACCGAAAGAACT
>NW_012144300.1:1081173-1083284 GCF_000956105.1 Propithecus coquereli
CCTTTAAATTGCCAATGAACTGAAACCATTCATGAGAATGGGGCTTTTGAATGCTGAGAATGTTCTTCGGAGCTCAGCACAAAGATATTTGGCATAGATGACTGTAAATATTTGTAAAACTCTGGGTAAATGGACAGTGTTTGACCACACTCAAACCTTACTTCCAGCACAGTAGTGTAGGAACAAGTTATCTAGGGTGATTTGTTTGGGGTTTTTTTGGTTGAGTTTTGTTGTTTGTCTTAAATAAAAAGCCAAGCAACCCAATTCTGTTACTTGACATCTTTTTCTCATTCACTATACATGTTTGCCTTATATTTTTTCACTTGAGACAATTAATCAGAGGCTACTTTTGAAACAGAGGTGTTATTCTTTTCTTTACCATTTTTCTAACTTTATGCCCATCACAAAGAATAAAACACCAGTCAAAGGTGTACAAGGGCAGGAGCAGGAGCTGTGTGAAACCATGACCTTGGATTCCATAACACAATTATGTCCAAGTAGCTTTGTGGATCTGCTATAGAGTTTTCTTTTTCTCCCCCTTTCTCATCCTCAAGATAGTTTTAGAAATACTGAAGGGACTGCTCCTTACGAAAAGGACCAGGGTTAAGAAGGAAGGATAAAATAAGGAGAAGGAGGGACCCACAGAGAAATTAGATGTGAAAGGGACCAGAGATCAAGAGGTTCATCTCAGTGAAAGCTGTAGCAGCCAGTACTTTAATTAGCCAGAAACTCAGTTAAGACTGGCTGGGTTCCTTCTGCCTCTTACCCACACCCTAAAAACTGAGTCATCCCAAAATTCTTTTATTTTGCTTCTGGGCATAGACACCCCTGATCTGCTGCTTCAGAAATGTTAGGTACATTGTCCTTTAATTCATACCTCTCAGTGTTCTAATAAACACCCAGAAACGCCAAATCAGAAGAACACTAATAATCCTATTAGGAGACTCAGAGCTAATGTTTTGATAAAATACATGTGGCAGAAAGCAATAAGAAAGTGACAGTCTGTAGTGGAAACCTGAATAGAGAACATTCTCCCAGAGAGGGAAATTAACTGCTGAGAAATCTGAAGGTGAGGAGCAGACGCATCAAGAGTGGACTTACAGCAGAATCCCTGAAACTAGTAAGAAAAGCCAAAGGTGCTCCTGAACAGATAATCAAAAGATACCTTTTCACTACTGAAACAGCAATTTTCAATTTCATTTTAACTTAAATTTGAGAATAGCCTTATAGAATCAGAGTTTAACTGTTTTATCAGCAATTACCTGATGAAATAGTCACTCTAACGTATGGCCAAGGTTCCACGATTAATATGTTATTTATAGCTATGTGTGTCAACATATCGCTATGCATTTCCAAATAACAAAAGGTTATTTGGCATAATACGAGATTATGCCAACTTTTAGTCTCCCCTTAAGAAATAGGGATGTATGGTCTAATCTTGAATTTTACAATACATTCCATAGAGATTCTTTCATTAGAAATGAAGCTGCTTTCTGTTTACCTTTACAAAAGCATCTATTTTTAAAAGTTAACAGGTGTTTAAGACATTAGGAACGAATTCAATTCTGCATGGTTTAAGCACTAGGGGCAGAAAATAAAACCCCACATCACGGTGTCATAGTTAGTCTCCCGTCCTTTTCTCTTCCCTTAGTCCAACACCATTCCTGTTTTGCAATGCCTGCAGCCTTTAAAAAGCTCGCTAAACCTACCTGGCAGGAGATCTGTGTTCCTGGGGACGCCGGGCGTCTCAGTAGCCTCCCTGGCGCGCATGGCCAGCCGGGGCTGCTCGCACACCGGGAAAGAGGAGCTCTTTCATTCTCTCCCTCTTCCTCCGTGCTCTGCGGCTGACAGCTTTACACTTTGCAGGACTGCAACAGGACTCGTGCTCCCAGACCTATTGGTGGGGAGGAGGAGGAGTCCCTACCCGCCTCCTTGCCTTGACTGGCAGCTGCGGTGCCCGGGAACCTGGCCGCGCGGGCGTGGGGCGCAGCTCGCCAGCAGCAGCGGCAGCGCGTTTATTTACACAGGAAGCTAAGGCGCCGCACTTCCTACTTCCCATCTGGGTCACACTTCAGCTGCAGGTGATGGCCTTAACCCTGTCCGAACCCGGC
>NW_012144300.1:1086429-1089782 GCF_000956105.1 Propithecus coquereli
CTACTAAAAATAGAAAGAAACTAATCAGACAACTAAAAATATATAGAAAAAATTAGCCGGGCATGGTGGCGCATGCCTGTAATCCCAGCTACTTGGGAGGCTGAGGCACAAGGATCACTTGAGCCCAGGAGTTTGAGGTTGCTGTGAGCTAGGCTGATGCCACAGCACTCACTCTAGCCCGGGCAAAAGAGTGAGACTTTGTCTCAAAAAAATAAATAAATAAATAAATAAAAATAAATGTACCATTTGATATCCCAGACTGAGGTATAAAATCGAGACACTACAATCTATAAAAATATTTTTTAGCATTCTGAGCACTGATATAATATTACAAATTGTTCACCAGAGATTGCAATCATTTGAACTTCATTATAACATAGAATCATTTTCTAATCTGAATTCCAGAACTTCCTAAAGAGAAGGAATGCAAAATCTTGACATTAATGGTAAACAATACAAATTGTATTAGTTAGTAACATACCTAAAGTATATAAGAGCAAAATCAAAATAAATCCAAAGCATATAGCTTTCCCTGCATGTGAGGCAAAAAAATAAATATAATTACTAGATTATATGTGTAAGATACTGAAATAACATATATCATACTATGTAATATATGATACATAACAGGCATATATTATGAAATACATTATAGTCCTACAGAAGAAAAGACTCAACAAGTAGGATTTTTTTCCTTGGAAAGTTATCTCTTCAGCTAATATAAAGAAAAATCAAGATTTTGTTTTTGAAATTACTCTATTCGACCTCAGTATGTGAGTCACTAACACATACTTTATACTTGACATATTATGTCCTGTCATTAAAATGTAAATTTTTTTTCAAAAACGGTTTGTTCAGTTTCCATAAAGCAGATAGAAGAACACAAGTATTGGGAAAACAGCTTCTGCAACTGGTGCAACTCCCTCTCCATGGGAACAGATATAAGGCAAAGGTCATGGTGTTCTGCCCCTGACAGTTTGGTCATTTTTCACCTCCAAATAGCTACTACAATTTCATTTGCATTTTTGCTGCATCTAATGAGGTTCATCTTAACCATTCTTTCAACATTTATTGAGTGCATTGCATATAGAACTAAGAGTAAGTAAGACACAATACAAAATAAGGCTAAGAATGTTACAAAATTATAATAGAAATCATGCCAGAGATACATTCGGGGTGGCATGGCAATCAAAGAACTGACATCAAACTACATGGAAAGCCAAAATATGACCCCAAAGACATCATCCAGTTACCTGAGGCTTGATAACAAAAGTTTCGCAAGGCTTGAGACACGTCATTTGTGTTCTATTTCATATGTAAAAGAGGCATCTCATCACCTTACAGAGCAAATCGAAACCAACTGGAACCCAACAGGAAAAACCAGAATAACCTCAAACTGCCATGGCCATTATGCCACACAAGAGCCTATAATGACTGGGACGGAGAGCTGAATGAGAGAGCAAGACTCCAGAGGACTCAGTAGCCCAAGACTTAACATCGTATATAACACCACTAGCAACCTTCAGTTAAGGGCCAGTGAGAAAAGGGAGTCTAGCACCCTGGTTCAACACCTAACTCTCTCTAGAAAACATGACTTCACATTAGCCCTGAATTAAGATTCTCCATGAGAAAGTCAGATAACAAAGTCTTGAGAATCTTGTGTTTGCAAGGCTTGTATTAATCCTTCTACTGTTGCCATCTGCTCATCCTCTGTCCATTTTGCTTTAGAATAGCTTATAATTTTCCTGTCAATTCATAAGAGCTCTTTGTAAATTCCTGCATAAGACAATCAATGGGGGGGGGAATCTCCAAACAATGTTCCCAAAGTTGTCATGCCAGCCAAGGTACTAACCGGTTTATAGGAAATGAAGCACTCCGTACTGTGCATCCACATCCAACTTGGAAAAAAAGGACTCCCCTGAATTAAAAGTCAAAATATTTTCTGGCTTAACAGATGGGGAACTTCATTCTTAAAATTAAGACTCCACCCTACAGAGACCAAATGACTCACAGATAGGAATATTATAGATGTTAAGTTTCCAGTGGGACTTTATTTTGAAAAATACCTTAAAAAACTTAAGTTTTCTCGATGACATAGATGGCGGATTCCCTTCTTTTCCCACCCTCTCCTTCCTCCCCTCCATCTGCTCCCTCTTCCCACAAAACAGTGAATCACCAAGTCCCCAGTAAAACCAGGAGCCAGATGGAGCTAGCAAATACTACCATCTGCAACAGATGAAAGAAACAAAAGTGAAGGCCTGGAAGGCAGGGCTGGGTGAAGTGTGGAGAGGATCAGAGAGCAGCTGGATGGGGAAATGCAGGTACCTCCAGTGTGTGGGAGCCCATCCTGGACCCTACACGAGAAAAACATCTCCCACACTGGCAAAGTCTATTTCCCTTCCACATTTACCACTGGTTACCTGAAGTCTTCCACATCCTCAATGTCCTGGCTGTTGTTTCAATACCTCCCCACGGCACATGCCACAGGATGGTCCTCAGGGAGCACCCTCGGGAGCTTAGCTCGTGTAGCAACAACCATAGGCTGTGCATGCCACATTGTTTGCATCTCCAACAAAATGGGATCTCAGAGAGGGCCTTCTTACCCAACAGCATCCCTTCAGCAGATCCTTCTCATTCCCCCAGAGAGGGATCCTATTCAGACTAATACATGACGGTTGGTTCAAATAAGCATTCATTGCAGTCATGTGACATGTCTTTGCAAAGCACCTTTTTCCATGATGGGCCTCACAGTAACTTTTAAACTCATATTACGCCCAACCAACAGAACTATACTAATCTCATAAAGTCACTATGTCACTTGTTGGAAGTAATTATCTTGGAAAGTCAACAATGCATAGGCCTTTTCTTCCTTCCCTAATCCAGCTCTTTGTTCCTCAACTGTGGCACTTATGAAGCACTCTATTTGTTAATATATGTGTGTCTCCCTCAGTAGTCTGTGAGAAGAATGTCATCTTTTTCTCTTTGTTTTTTTGCTTTCCACTCACATCAGGCCCTCTGTAACCCCTAGACCAAAGTTAATAGCCTAGAATGTTCTAAACATTTTTCTGTGCCCTTTAATCATACCCATGTATGGTGCGCACACACACACACACACACACCATACACATACACCATCTGTCTTAGCTCTGTCAATCAATCTACTCATCCTTTGTCCATTTTGCTTTCAAATAGCTTATATTTTTCCTGTCAATTAATAAGAGCTCTTTGTAAATTATAGTGATTAGCACTTTTCCTGCAATACTTGTGTATGTACAAATACTTTTTCCAGACATCCAGACAGGTGATGTCTATTGATTTATTTTAAATTACTATTTCCATCTAATGGTTTTTGA
>NW_012144300.1:1091697-1094631 GCF_000956105.1 Propithecus coquereli
CAATATAGTATTTTTAATTTTTAAGCAAGTATTCCTGCAATCTATTTCAAAGGCACATTTCATAGTTATTATAATAAATTTAAAATTGGTACCACCTTCAATTAACTCTTTTCTAAGATACTTTCTTCAGTGCTCCAGTACCTAGCAAATTCAGAGAAAATTCTACTGAATGGAGTACATTCTTAATTTTCCTTCTTTTATACTGAAATACAGTTGACCCTTGAACAACACAGGTTTGAATTGCATGGGTCCACTTTTACGCAGATTCTCTTCCACCTCTGCCACCTCTGAGACAGCAAGACCAACCCCTCCTCTCCTACTTCCTTCTCAGCCTACTCAATGTGAAGATGACAAGGATGAAGACCTTTATGATGATCCACTTAATGAATAGTAAACATACTCTCTCTTCCTTATGATTTTATGATTTTCTTAACATTTTCTTTTCTCTAGCTTACGTTATTATAAAAATATAGTATATAACACATTAACACATAAAATACGTGTTAATCAACTGTTTATGTTCTCAGTAATGCTTCCAGCCAACAGTAGGATATTATAATAGTAGTTAAGTTTTGGGGGAGTCAAAAGTGAAATGTGGATTTTCAACTGCTTAGGGTGGGGTTGGCATCCCTAACCCCCACATTGTTTAAGTGTCAACTGTATATAAATATTTGAGCCACAGTATTTTCAAAGATACTATATTTTTTAGAAAAATTGCACAAACAAAACTCATCAAATAAATTACCTATTTATGATTCTTTTTGCTATTTCACCAAATTTAGATACCTTGAAATCATAGGCCTTCTAAAATTCAGCCTATTTTGAATTCTGGTAGAAAATATAAATCTATCCTATTAAAAACAGTAGTTCCACCAAAAGATATTCCAAGTGCAACTACATAATTTTGAAATTAAATCCTGTATGCAGTCTGGAGTTCTTATCTTTTAATTTGCTCAGGTCCTACTTTGCATTTGTAAGGATAAATTCTAACACCTTCCTCTTTGAAAGCCTTGTTTTCCATAACTGCAACTTGTAAAATGTCAAAAGCTGAACATTTTGCCTGCTCATTATGATTACAAATTTCCACCTTATTTCAAACAAAATACACCTAAAATTTAGAGGACTCCTTTGCAGGGGGAACAGGTCAATACTATCAATAGGCACTGACTGGCAACGTAGTTCTTCAAAGACTCAAAACGTTTCTAAAGTCTGATTTCAAAGAGAGAAAACACATACTGCATAAAGGATTTTTTATATTCAAATCAGCTTCATCACAAAAATGTTGTAGTTCAACTATGTAGTGTATATAGAAAGATACGGTATTTGTCAATTTTGGCAACTATTTCTATTGCAGTTTTTTTTTAAAGAAATAAGGAGTTACATATGCCAATTTCTGCTCCATGGATTTCTTTCTTTACTAATTCCGTTGCTTATAGTCTGATAACGTGCTTATAGGCACGTTGCTGATCGTGCCTACCAAAATCCTTATTGGCATTCTCACTGAAAAATAAATCATGTTTACCTGTTACCTGGGGCTGAATGTGAAAGTAGGGATTGACTGCAAAGGGACAACAGGTAAGTTTGGGGGAGTGACAGAAGTGCTCTGAAGCTGGATGGTAGTGATGGTTACACACCTGTACAAACTATCAAACCATACACTTAACATGGGTGAAATTTCTAATATGTAAATTTTGCCCCAATAAAGTTGTTAAAAAGATTTTATTTTTGATGACAAACTTTTTAACTAAATTTACAATGGAATTCACAATGATATTAAACATTCAAACTTCAGTAGGATGATTTTTCTAAAAGCCTTACTTGGATTCCACAAATTAGATGAAAATAAACCATTTAGTTAATAAATTTAACTGAATGTCTATTTGAAGCTTCTAGTAATAATAATATAAAACTAGCATAACTATGTGCTAATTCCTCTTCTGCTAGTGGAACCAACTGCATTAACAGCTATCACTTCACTTTTCGTATATACTAAGAAAACTTAAAATTGAAAACTGGTAAAATAGATGTAGAAGAATCATTTGATCTAAATGAAAAGTCATGCTTCACAGAATGAAATGTAATGACAACTCCTATGGCTGAATGTGTTAAATCATCGTCTTTGGGCAAAGTATTCTTAAAACAATTACAAACATCTGAAGTAGATATTGATGCTGCTTCAGTAGATTTGTAAATTACACATTCATTGGCAACCTCCTTGGGAAACAGGAATTTGACACTTAATTTTTCATTAAATTTGCACCTTTTAGCTCTTTTTCTGTCAAAAGGGATTATTCCAAAATAAACTTTAAATTTGTTAAACGGTAAATAAATAGCTGTAGATTTACACCATACAAAAAAATGGCAAAACCATTCAGACTTCACACACTTCCAATTGATACCACCAACAATCAGCCTGGACATTCCCAGCTTTTTGCAGGTCCCAGTGGGAACCATGGCACAACTGACTGGTGTACCAATAGCTGACGGGGCTCTGAGTAGTTCTGCCACCACCATTTAGACTGGAATGAGTTAGCTGTCCTTAGCTACCAAGGTAGGAACATATTTCATTTTACCAGCAAGCACCTTGCATGCTGTTTTTTAAAGGGAGGTGTCAGTTAACTTGCATTCTGAAAGAACTGAGGGAAAAAGCGGGGGTATATTCATCATCTTTCAAATTTAAGCACAAGTAAAAAACACTCTACACAACACAAGCATCATACACACTATCAGACGTGACCACAGTAAAAGCTGACATATATGATGGAGGACCACCATCCCATCTTATTTTAATGCATTGTTAAATAACACTACTTCCTTAAAAATAAAAAACCCAGAGCAAATGTCAAATGAGACATAAGAGGCCAGGACTTCTATATATAATTAATCTGTTTGAATTTGCTACTTGAATCAATTTTGGTCATTTATATTTTGCTT
>NW_012144300.1:1096527-1148205 GCF_000956105.1 Propithecus coquereli
TAAATGATTTTTTTTAATTGGCACAAAATTCAAATATACAACCTGCCTTTCACTTTAGACTCATCCTCTTTTCATCCTTTTTCACTTTGCATCTAAATTCCGGCCATACTAAACTATTTCTAAGTACTCCAAATTTCTCATTGACAAACTCCTCTGGTTCTCCATTTGCCAAGGCCATTCTTCCCAACCTTTTTCACCTAACTTATAGCTCCTCATCCCACAAAATGTCACTTAAGGCATATCTTTTCTGGGATACCTTTCCCACCTACCTTTGTCCTCCCCCAGAAAGTTAGATACCCTCTAACCAACTGGATTTCCTCTCTTAGTACAATGCTCCACCATCATTTCCCCATTCAACAAACATTTATTAAGCTCCTATTATCTACCAGGATCTTTATTAGATTCTGGGAAAACAAAGATAAATAAACATAAGACTTCAAGTGGTATAGAAAAAGACAGGTTAGGCATGTTAACCAGTAAGAGCAGTGCCAGGATCTAGGAAGGCAGGCAGTGTTTTGAGCCCAACCCTGTAGCACTTGGAGAACTTAATAGGTAGAAGTGTGGGAAGTCAACAGGAAGCAGGAGGAAGGAGGGCATTCTAGGCAAAAGGAACTGCATGATCACAGTCAGAGAGATGGATAAAAGGTAAGTTTTGCTGATGGCAGAAAACACATTTCTCCAACCAAGGCACTCAGTTTTTAAAAAACTTTAACACTACTCATTTATAAACTTTTTCAGGCTATAATAAAAGATAATTGTGGAAAGTCAATCCCAATTTTATTCCTTATTGTTTATTAATTTCCAGTACTTTCTTAAACCCCAAAAGGCTCATGGGATATGTTAACACCACATAAACTTCCAAATTTTATCAAAAGACAAAATAAGTGTCTTATGACTCCTCTGAAAAGTGCTGTGAATGAAGATAAATAGTTCAGTCATGTAAGACATCAACATAGTAAACTAAGAAATGGTGACAAGAGAAGACTCATTCACCTCCCCATATAAGGGTGAGAACAAATCAAGACAAATAATAGAAACTTTGGTGCAAATTTCTCAGATTATTCTATTGGTATTATAGGGCCCTTGACAAGTATCTGTCCTCCTTTTGTGTGACCTAAAGCGCATAAACAGGCTGAAGCTCTCCTCCTCAGTGGTTATGTTGAAAATAAACAATCCAAAAGATTAGCCATTTTTGGTGGAAGTAACCCATGAGCTGACCAACAGAGACTAAACTTTTTTGAGAGTGAACAATGTTATTACATAGTTTTACTTAATCCTTAAAAAAAAATTCCAATCTTTTCAACCGAACAGCCATACACACACATATAAAAAAGACCACAAAAAACATATAGGAGGAAATACATATCGATGGCAAAAAAAAAGACAGACAAACAAGCAGAAATCACATACCATCATCCTCAAAAGAACACTGTACACGTGGGTTGCTGCCTGCCCAGTTCATGCCAATTGTTTCAATTCAACAGTTCAGATTGCTTATGATGTTCCTGACATACATCAGCTTATATCTCTTACCAGAAAGCACGATGGCAATAAATACCCCCAAATGTGTGGGATGAGGCATTGTGATCCACACCATGCCCTGAAGTAGACTACAGTGTGTGTGTGTGTGTGTGTGTGTGTGTGTGTGTGTGTGTATTTAACCTCTGGAGGTGCTATTTCTTTTTTTTTATTTCAGCATATTACAGGAGTACAAATGTTTAGGTTACATATATTGCCCTTGCCCCACCTGAGTCAGAGCTTCAAGCGTGTCCATCCCCCAGATGGTGCGCACCGCCCTCATTATGTTTGTATATACCCATCCCCTTCTCCCCATTCCCATCTGCCTGACACTTGATGAATGTTATTACTATATACACACTTAAGTGTTGATCAGTTAATACCAATTTGATGGTGAGTACATGTGGTGCTTGTCTTTCCATTCTTGGGATACTTCACTTAGTAGAATGGGCTCCAGCTCTATCCAGGGTAATACAAGAGGTGCTAGATTACCATTGTTTTTTGTGGCTGAGTAGAACTCCATGGTATACATATACCACATTTTATTAATCCACTCATATACTGATGGGCACTTGGGTTGTTTCCACATCTTTGCAATTGTGAATTGTGCTGCTATAAACATTCGGGTGCAGATGTCTTTTTTATAGAATGTCTTTTGTTCTTTTGGGTAGATGCAAAATCAAATGGAGAATGAAATCACAAAGGAGCGAACATTATTACTCCTTTTTAGCAAGGACTGAATGAAAGGCATTGAGCACAATACACTTCGTTTAGTACATTTTTAAGTGAATTAATTACTCTTTGCTTATTATGAACTATTTTGTTATAGAGAAAAGATAGTTTGAATCTCTGAAAACTGATCAAAATCTATGTTTTTACAGCAATGTTGTCTCAGCTAAGTACTTTGATGAACATCATCTCATTTAATACTCACAACCCTCCAGTTGAGGTTTTGTCTTTCCCATTGTACAGATGAGGAAACTGAGCACTGAAAAATGAAATGACTTTCCTGAAGTCACACAGTGACTGGCACAACCCACACTAGAACCTAATGACCAAGTCGAATGAGTTTCAACTCAAGCACCGTCACTTCCCAAAATAAAGTTATAGGTGAAATCAAAGCTCCCCTTTTTCTCATGTCAGGACCTTTTTTGGAAGGAAGACAAAAATAGAAGGTTGATGCAAAACTTTTAATTCTATTTTTAAACATCTACTTCAGGCAAAAGGCCAGGTGTTCGTTCTGCCAAAACAAATCAGACAATATTCTTATATTAGCAGAATTCCAATCTTGATCAAGAAGAAAAATATGAAACATACGTTAAGAAGAGAGGCCAACAGCTAAGTACATTGAATTCTCAGCATTGGCCTTCTGCAAAAAGGAAGGAGCAAGTTTCCTATAGGAACGAGCAGTCAAAGAGTATGACTCAACGGCTATTTCAGTACAAGATCTTATTTCAACTTTGTTGTCCATCTGTTTGCTGAGAATGTAAACTTGTCTGGTTCCAAGTCAGAAAAGGGGATGAACTCATCTGCTAAAGCAAACGTAACCTGGAGTCCTACAAAGGCACGTTGTGATTATATCACACAGCCCTGCTACGAGAGGCCAGTTCACAACTTCCCATTACCCAGCTGGGCTTCAGTGCAGTCATGATGCCTCATCCCAGGGAGGTGAGTTCAGAGATCCAGCTAAGCAAATGAGGAATGCTATAAAATTCATTCTTCGTTTACTGCAGGTTAATGGAGGGGAAGTATAACTCAAAGAATGACATACCAAAAAGAGTAATAAATATTTTAAATGCAGACATTGAATAACTAATGACAATACTCATCTAGCAAAAATTGCAGCCAGCTATTCTTCCCTCCCTATTCCTCTTCTCCAGCCTCCTCTATCTTTTTTATGAGAGTCACTAAGGACATAACACTCACTACTCTCTGCTTGGCCCTATCCTTCCTTTTGTACCATCAACCTGCATCTTTCAATATTTGGCTCCCGCACCCACAGTCCACTTGCATACCTCCATGGTCTCTCCCTACCTCCCTTAGAGTAAGAGAAAATAGAAGTTCCAGGAAGTGCCAAACTTCACAGAGGCTCAGGGGAATGACTATTCAGGAAACTAATGAATTCAGGGCTATTGACAAGAGTTCAGACTCCAATTTTAAGGGTAAGGAAAATTTCGAGGTCACAATTACCATATCTGCTATGTTGTGGGCCAAAGGATCATTTAGTTTGGCTAGAAACCTCAACTCGCAAGTATAGTATTGTTTCCAGAGGCAAATAAGTTCTACGTTCTAAACAACTGACCTGAAAACAAACTTTTAAAACACTAAATATTCATAAGTTTGGGCCACCTACAAAAAAATGTAACAATGAATTTTTCCCCTTGCATTGTTTTTCTTTATAGCTGCAGCAAAAATATTATAGAAAGTATACACGTATATAATTGGGTGTTGAGATCTGACCTCGTTCCTTTGGAGCTACTTCAATTGAGATAAGAGTTGGTGACGACCATTTGCTCCTAAGAGCCCTGGATGAATTTATTCTTCCCAGTATGCCCAATGAGAGTAATAGGACCTGCCTCTGGATAAGTAGTGACCATTGGGAAAAGGACTTTCAACTTTATCACAAAGAGAGAGTAAGCACAACAGGTTTGGGGAGCGAATAAGTGAATATATTCACTTATATTGGTAAATGGAGTCAGTGGAGCTATTGCCACTGTATCCCAAGGAAGAGTTGAGCTCCAGAGGAGATGAGTGATTGCTTCTGAGCAGATATTCTAACTGTACTCCTGTGTGTGTGTGTGTGTGTGTGTGTGTGTGTGTATGTGTGTGTGTGTGTGTGTGAGAGAGAGAGAGAGAGAGAGAGAGAGAGAGAGAAAACTAGGCTGTAAGGAATGAGTTTGAGGGTACAATAAAGATGTGCTTCAAAAGAGGAAAATCACTGACATAATGTATTAGTCAATCCTGTCCTAGTCTTGTTTGCCCTTCAAAGAACTATAAATCAGGAGTCAAACCTGGAGGGAAACTCTTAGACTTCTCCATGTAACTTAGAACACACAGACTGGGCCACAGCCAAAATGGATGAGTAAGAAAAGGCAAGAGTCATACGTTCCTACCAGTAAAGGATGGTGCCTTCAAATCCCGTGGCAGCCATGTTTGGATGATGTAATTCTGCCTCCCTGGCTAAAGCTGATTGGACCCAGGATGGATGTCTGTTTGAAGCAGCGCCAATCAGATTTTCTCTACCAGGAATTTGGAATTTGGAATTTGGATTTAGGGACAGCTAATCTCTGCGCTTGGTTGAAGCTGTGCAGCAGCCATATTCCATCATCTATGCAAGCAGCGGAAAAAAGCCAGAGAGAGAACAATAAAGCAGATGTGCAAGAGGGGAAGTAAGATAAGAGTCAGAGAAAGGGAATTATGGCTTTTCGGTTAGTTCACAGTTCCAGTTCCTTCTAGAAGCCAGCTGGATTTCTATCTTTAGGTTCTTCAAAATGCTTTCTGTCTTTATAATAAATTTTCCTTTTTTGTTAAAGCTAGTTCATATTTATTTCAGTTATTTGAAACTAGGAACACCTTCACTAAACCACATTACCAAAGAGTAAATCAGGATTATGCAATGAAGACAGCATAGACTTTTGAATCTGCTGATGCTAGATTCAAATCGTAACACCACCCCTCCCAACTGAATACAAGCTGTCTAGACTAGAGTAAGTTTCCTAGCCCGCTGGAGCCTTGGTTTCCTCACCTATAAAATGCAGATAATAACCATCATGTATAACTGCTAAGAAAATCCAAAAAATATATAGAGAGCCTCTGGCACAAAATAAGCATGAATCATAACTTCTAGTAGAATTCACTGGAATAATAGTCAGGGTGGCAGTAGTGGTATTGCTTTAAATATCTTAATAGAAGGATTACATACAAAAACTGGAATGTATGAATACACAAAGATGTCTTTCTTAAATTCCTTACTTCCCAAAATTACTCAACCCAAGTTTCTTTACTGGGTTATCTTAGTACATGCAAAATATGGGTTGGCTTTAAAATATTTTTAATGCATCATCTACCGCAGATTACTTCTGTGTTTGCGGGGGAAGGCCTAGGGAAACCCCAATATGACTTTAACTGGCCACAGGATCACTTCTTTAGCCGTTCATCTCCCTCCTCCATCAATTTATTCATTAGGGCAATAGTTCTAATCCTTGTGGAAATCATAGGCCCCTTTGAAAACACAACAAAACTATGAGCTTTTGCTTCAAAAGATTCACATATATATGTAAACTACATATACATGAAATTTTGCACATTTTCTGGTGTGCGTGGGCTTGCTGAACCTCATCTGTGAATCCCCAAAGATTGTACAGTCTAATATACTTCTTCACACCACCACCCAGGCTAATGGTGTCGCTGAAACACAACACAGCAGGCCCCTGCTTGTCTGGGAGGGGGACTTGGGTAGCCCCAAGGTAGTCTTTTTTCCACGCTCTACTACAGCACTGACTTGACTCTGTCTTAATCACTAATGTATTTGCCTGTCTCCCATGTTAAACTGTGAATGAGGGCAGAAAATTTGTCTGTCATTTCTAGGATTATGCTTCATGAAGAAAGTAGTCAATAACTGATATGTAATAAAGATGTATATTTTATAAATATAAACTATGATTTATGCTGATCTTTCACTCAAGAAATAAATTCCAGAAAATGTGCAGTGCATGCCATAAAAGGGTTTTGATCTACTTCAGAACATTCCTCAAAAATGTATTAATAATTCAATCCACAGCAACCCTATCGGGGCAGAGCTAGACCCTAGGGATACAAAGGTGAACAAGAAAGCCAGGGCGCCTGACCTCACAAAGAAAGAATTGCCCTCCCTTTCTAGCAGGAAAGACAATTTTTAAAAGGCAACAGTAATAAAGTGTGAAGAGTGCTGTGAACAGGAATGCACACAAGCTATGGAAGCACTTCCCTGGAGTCCAAACTTAGTCTAACCTAGAGCAATGGTTTGAAAGTGTGGTCCCAGACCAGCAGCACAGCATCACCTGGTGATGGGCTTTAACAAGCCCTCCAGATGATTCTGATTCACATCCCATCCCAGAGCAGCTAAACTAGATCATTGATTTAAAAAAAAATTCCCAGCTGATTGTGTAATGCAGAGCCAAGGGTCGACAACTACTAGCCCACAGGGTGAGGAAAGATCTCCCTAAGGAACTGACATTTAAGCTGAGACCTGGATGAGTAAAAGTCAGAAAATGGGAAAAAAGAGTTGCAAGCCAAAGAAACTGCATGTTTAAAAGGCATAAGGCAGAAAAACACAGTGTGTTTGAGGAATTTAAAGAATTCAACAGGGCGGGACTGTAGAAAGGCTGAGGAAGAGTGTTTTGAGGTTAGGGTGAAGGTGTTGGCCCAATGATAGAGAAGGAATTTATAAATTTAAGCGTCAAACTAAGGCCAAGCACGGTGGCTTACACCTGTAATCCCAGCACTTTGGGAGGCCAAAGGGGGAGGATTGCTTGAGCCCAGGATTTCGGATCAGTCTGGGCAACACAGAAAGACCCTGTCTCTAGGAAAATAAAAAATTAGCCAAGTGCAGTAGTACTCACCTATAATTTCAGAAATTTGGGAGGCTGAGGCAGGAGGATGGCTTGAGCCCAGGAGTTTGACGTTGCAGGGAGCTATGATCACACCACCGCACTCCAGCATGGGTGAGCAAGACCACGTCTCTTTAGGGAAAAAAAAAACTTGAACTAAAAGACCATGGAAAGCCTTTTTAGGCAACTTGACATTACCAGATCTGTATTTTTATAAATAATCACCCTGGCTGCAATGTAGAAATAGGTTAAAGGGAAGCAAAATTGAATGAAGTTGCTTCTAGGTAAGAGGCTGCTGCGGTATAGGTGAGAGATGATGCTGGTGGTAGCAACGGAGTTGGAGAGAAGTGAATAGTTTCACACATTACTAAAGAGAGAATCGCTAGGAATGGGGGATTTGTAGGATGTTGGAGGTGTGGGAGTTCAGTAACTCAGTGTTTACTTCCAAAAGCAACTGGGTGGATGGTTTTGGAGGAAAAACACAACTCCCGACTTAAGTACACTGAATTCAAATAAATTATACAGTGAAAATGTAGGCTCTTTGACAAGTCTGTGAAAATACTGATTTAGCAGTAGTTTGCTTATTTATGGTTATTGAAGCCACGAATGTGAATGATTTAACCTACAGAGTAATGCAAGTTTGAGATGAAGAAAGCTTAGAACCTAATCTTTTAGAAACAAAAATGAACAGAAGAGAAAGAGATAAAAAAGGACTTTTAAAAGAGCCAGAGTGGTAGAAAGAAAAACAAAGGACCAAGTGAGTATAACACATGAAAGCCAAGGGAAAGAAAATTCTGAGAAGTAAAGAGAACAACAGAGTCGAATGGTGGTAAAAGTTCAAGCAAGGTACAGATGGAAAGGATCCCTTGGATCGGTGATACTAGGAGTCACTGTTGACATCAACAAGAGAAATTTCAGAAATGGGAAGAAATGAATGTCAGGTTCAAATGGGCTGAAAAGTGAGCTAAAGGCAAGAAAATGGAGATAGCAAGTAGGCAACCCGCTCACAGAATTTAATTGTGAAAGATGAGGAGACAGACTGGTACCTAGAGAGGGATGTGGAAACAATCGAATGTGTCTTTAATTCATATTTAAGAGGAAATGTAAAAAGCAGAGATAGAAGATACTTGAGAGAGATGGGACAAATTATAGTATAAGGCCATTGAAAAGAAGGGAAGAGAAGGAGGGATTGAACCATGAGTTCAAAAGTACAATTTGCCTTAGATAAGGGAGGGACACCTCTTCCTCATGTAAAAGACTCACCACTAGGTGTGACTTCGTAGGGGGGCACACACTTCTGTGTTCACTTCCTCTTAGTGTTTTCATTAGAGAGTGATCACAGACCCTGGAATATTTGTAAATACTATTGTTATACTTATTATGGGAGCTGCTGAGTCTTATTTGGAGCTGTGGTATAATCAGGAATATATATTCGGTCTTTGTTGCCAGGTCCTGGCACAGAAATCCAAAAACCCTTGGAATGTCTTGATAAGGGTGATAGGAATGTCTTTTGGTCTAATGAGGCAACTCTCAGTGAGCCTTCAGATAGCTTAGGATGGGCGCTGGTTGCCAGAAGGACCAAGCCTCATGTCTCGGGAAATCTCAGTCCCAGGCAAACTGGAACAATTGGTCACACTCGATCTGGCTCAAAATGTGGCCTCTTTGAAATTAAGAGAGGCTGTATCTACTTCAACCTCAATTTTGAATGTTAGCAATGTTACTTTTCCATAATAAGTCATAATAAATCTCTCACATAATAATTATCTAACTTAGTTTGTTTATATTTTAACCCAAGCTAAGTTTCAGAGTCTGCTACTGACTGGGTAAAGTAGCACTCCTTCTCATCCCTTTCATGGAACTGGTAAGAGGCAGGTCTAATGACAAAATTCCTTTGTTCTACTTCCGATCTCATTTTCTAAGAACCTAAAATGTCCTGGGGCGTAAGTCCAGCTTACAAATGTCCTAATATGTTTTGCTCTTTTTTTTTTTTTTTTTTAGGAAACCTAAATAGTATTCAATGCAAAGTACAAAAAAATAATTGAACTTGCAACAGAAAGAATATTTTATTCAGCCTTTGATAATTCAAAATTGAGCTTGTTTTGCTAACTGGATAGACGCTGGAGGAATAAATTATATTAGATGATCAAATCAAATATGAGAATGATTCTGTATTTTCGTTAGAGTATACAACACAATCGAGATATATACCTACAGCTAGGCTACTAATAAACCTAATGACTGTTGAAAGACAAGGAGGAACTAGAGCATTTTAAATAAAAGAGCAGAATTAAATGGATGTAGTTCAATTAAAAAATAAGTCAACACAGATGCTTTTACAAACATAAATTACTAAATGGCAGTCAAAGCAAATTTTCCCACAAACTATCAATCTCAGTAGGAAAAAATATGTACAAAAGTTGGTGCTTTTCAGAAGTTACATTTAAAACCTTTCAGAAATAGTTGTTAATGCAAAATATTAATGAAATGAGTTCCCCTCCATTCTTTCTCCATACCTATAGACATGCACAGTTCTGCAGAATCACATATGCACCAACAGTCATTGGAAATGATTTGGGTTTTAATAGGAAACCATGCTGGCATATCCATGACACCAAAGCAGACTGAATGTTCACAGTGCTAGGAATACACGGTAAGGCTTCAGAGCCTGGCCACTACCCAAGTTCTTCCCCTACCACAGCCTATCCTCTGGTTCCCTGTTATTTCATCTTCCTTTCCCATTAATATATATCCTAGTACCAAGTATGCATAATTTTACATAGTACACACTATGTATTGTCATGCATACAAATTATAGGCTACACTAACATAACCACATATGTGATATTCTTAATATTAAGTAATACATGTCATGCTTACTCATGTATCCTCTTATCTCCATGAATATTCTTCCCCAATATTAGTGACCATTGACCGACAGAACCGTAATTGTTACAGGCATCTATAGTCCTGGGTTCCAGTATGTCTGGCCCCTCTCTAGCATGGGAAAGAAGAAAGGGGAAATCTGAGGTGTACAACTCTCTCAGTGTTTCCATCCTTCCTGCCACTACATGGTTTAGGAATAAGACAGTGACACAATTCTGGCCAAAGAACTATGAGGGGAAACCAGCTGAAGACCTTATTGGAAAGTCTCGTTCTTAACAAGGGACAGAAGGAAAAAGTATGTGACCACTTCCATATTACTGCCTCTGACCATGGCTGAATAAAAGTATGATGCTTAGAGCTGCCATTTTGTCAACCAGCCATAAGGAGACACAAGCCACTATGCTGAGGATGGCAGGACAGAGAATGGAAATATCCAGGGTCCCTGATGACATTGTTGAACTGCTAAATTAACCACCCCCTAAAACACCTTGCACCTGCACTTCCGATTATGTGGCCTAATCAGTTTTCCTTTCTGTACAAAGCAAATTTACCCATGCTTCTGTTACTTGCAGCCAACAGTTGCTCATTCTTTCTGAACTACTGATACTTCCAAAGCAGCACATTTCTAACAGGCTGATCATTTCTAATGTAATAATATATCTGTATCAGTTAATGCTAATTATTTCTGAAACACTAAGATGCTTAGTTGGAAACTGCTGCTGAAAGAATGAAACACAATATGTCAACTTTCTTCAACGTTCACAATTGAATCGATTACACACTTCCCAGTTACTTACTTCTCCCTACTCACGACTTCCCACAGAAAACTTTGTAGCAAATAACCCAGAAGAAATTGGAAAAAGGAATTTTGACATTATATTCGTATCTCAGACTGTTCTTACCATATCACAAAATTTGATCTTGCTATTGACAAACACGAAGTCATGAATATCAGACATTGAGCTATAATCACTATGCATTCTATTAATAAAATAAAAGTAGAGGTTAGCACTGTTAAGATATGACAAAAGGACTGGAACTAACAGAACACGACAGGGAAGGGAGATATCACTGTCAAATAGGTATAACTGATAGCCTGAGAAGACAGGTTTGGTTTTTAGTCCCCATCAATCCTCCTCTGATACCCAAGCATTAACTGTATTCGTAGAAAATAAAAATCTAAAGGTGCCCTTGTTCCCCCTCAATCCAGCTCAGCTGCAGTTTAGCTGTAAAGGCATATTTATTTACCTTCCAGCCCTCTGCTGCTAAACCCATTGTAATCTCCAGGAGAAGTACAGTTGAATTTGGTGGAAAAAAAGGGAAATGTGGAAGGCTGGAGTTTTGCTCATTTCCTCAGAAGTAAAGCCATATTGTGCAGCCTTCAGGGATAGCATCATTATCTTGGTGCTTCCTGAGTCTCATTCAAATCCCCAAAATTGTTTTCAATAGCTAAAACACAAACTGTTTCAAATTAGTCCTCTTTTAGGTTATCCTTAGTACTGTTCCGGTTCTTAACAGAGCTACAGAAATAGAACAAATACCACAGTGGCATTAGAAACCACAGTTCTTCAAACAGAATAGTTGCTTGGAGGAGACAGAGTATCACTTAGGGTGCTTTTTAAGAACCACACTTGCCTGGTTCCTATGCTAAACCAGTAAAATCAGAATCTCATTAGAGGTGGGGTCCAGGCAGTACTATTTTTAAATAGATTCCCCAGATGATTTTAATGTGTACCCAAGGTTCATTAAGTAACAATTAGGTTTGGCTCCATGTCACAGAAAAAAACCAGCAATGTCTTAAGATAGAAGGGATGTTTTTCTCTCTTTCATATTAAAAGGAGTTTTTTTCAAGTCTGCATGTAGTGCAGCTCCTTGAATCACTCAGGACTTGAGTCTGTTTTGTTTCCTGCTCTGTGATCTTCACATCAGGTTTCTGTTTTCAAGATCACTGCACAATCCACGACACCTACTGGAACTCCAGCCATCATAGCAAAGACCGGAAGAAAGAATAAAGGAGAAAGAAACAGAAGAATGTCTACCCTTTCTGGAAGGACCCAGTTCAATAGCCTTTCTGGAATTTCCCACCACACTTCTACTGACATCTTATTGACTAGAATTTAATCATGTGGACACATCTGGCTGCAAAGGAGGCTGGGAAGTATGCCCTATCACTGGGGTACAGTTCTGTGGCTACAGGAGAAGTTGAAAATGGAATTTGGAAAGGTAACTATTAATAGCAGTATCTGCCACAGATGAAGAAAGCAACATAGTTCAGGCTCTCTCTATTCAAACTTTTACTCTTTCACTCGAATCAACCTCATTTTTGTATGGTGTTCCACGTTGTTACTGGCCTTAGAGGACAAGTGTATAATATGAAACATGAAATACTAAAACACAACACCATTACCTTCTGCCATGGTTGAATAAACTGAAGACATTGAACCACATTCACTAGCAAGATCTGTCGTCTATAAGGTCATAATGAACTTAGTTAACTTCAAAGATTGGGCTTAGGATCAAGGGATAGGCATTCAGGCACAATACTCATACCGCTTCTGGGCAAAGTATGCATCAAGCCAGGAGGTCTTTTATAACAAAACCCTAAGCTAAGAATAGAGACAGCGATTCTTCTACCTCACACTGAGTGACAGGTATACAAAGAAGTAGTCACCCTTGCAATATAAGTCATCCGATTTTCTTACATATATTTGACTCTTAGGTCATTCTTATAGACTCTGTATATGATCAAGCTGCTGAAGTAAGATGATTTTCAGTGACAAGCAGAGCCATCTTCCACAGCAAATGGGTTATTACAAACTTCCTATTTAATGTCCCACTACCTCCCTTATACAGCTTGCCCTGAAACTCCTCTCACTTCCCCCATACACATTTGGGTACCCAGTGGTCTCATTCCCCTGGCAAAGTGGCTGATTTCCAAGCAAGTGGCTGATTCCTCCAAGCACCTGTCGTAGACTGTCCTAGAGCAGGCACACTATTCCGTCAGGGCAATGATGGTAGCGTCAGTAAGGTAAACTAAAGAACATAACCAATGATTGCCCCTTCTCGTTAGTGCTTGGCAAAAGTGTGTATCTATCCAAGACTCCTTAAAGGAGTGTTATGGGCTTACTGATGCGCCTCCAAAATTCTCACATTGAAATCCTAACCCCCACTACCTCAGAATGTGGCTGTATTTGAAGATACAGTCTTTAAAGAGGTAGTCTCTGCCCCGCTACGACGTGATGAGAAAGGCACTCTACTTCTGTGTCTGCCTTCTAAAAACCCAGAACTCCAGTCTAATCATGAGAAAAACATCAGACAAATCCGAATTGAGGGACAATCTAAAAACAGTCTAAAAGTACTCCTTAGTCAAGGTCATGAAAAACAAAGAAAGTTTGAGAAACTTAGCCAAGAGCAGCCTAAGGAGAGATGATGACTAAATGTAATGTGGTATCCTGGATGCGATCCTGGAACAGGAAGGGGGTATGAGGTAAAAACTGAGGAACTGTGAATAAAGTGTGTACTTCAGTTAATTAACAAATGATAAATGTACCAGAGCTGGTGGGGAATGTTGCTATGGGGGGAGGGTATGCATGTTTGGGGACAGGGGGTATATGAGATACTCTGTTCCTTCTCAATTGTACTAGGAACCTAAAGTTGCTCAAATACTCTTTAAAATGAAAAAAAAATTACACTAACTTATAGACAGATGTCTCCTATAGAATTTCAACAAGGAAAGCTCCTTCTTCACCATCTGCAGAGACTCCCAGACACTGCTGAAGTCCAAGCCGGCTGCACAGCACCTCGAGGAAGTGTGCTCATGTAGCCGGACAGGAGATGAGTTCATTGTCATGCATGTGCCAGACTGGACATGAGCCCCACGCAGTTATAGAGGTATCAGTGCTGAAAGTAAAGGGCACCACACAAGAAGGGAGGTCTCCTGAAGAAGGCTAACCGGCCACCCCTTTAGAGACATTCTCTTGATGAATTCACCTCTGCCCAAGGTCAGCTCTCAGCCTCACAGGCTCAGCAATGACTCCGTTAGTCAAACTCATCCATGCCGACAAATGCTAACAGAAATCAGTGAGAAGATACAGGAAAACAGGATGCCGCATTGTCAGGCAAACCCAATATGCTGGGCTTGGTGGGGTGTGGCCTGTGAGTCTGCACTTCTAACAAGCTCCTGGTTCGTGGACCACACTTTAAATAGCAAGTCTAGACAAGCTACATGGGAAACCCAACTATCAGAGTTTATTGGTGAGCTGAATATGAATTAGATCAAGGAGAGGTTGAACATGGAACTGTTGAATACCATCAGGCTTTGGCTGCCTGATGCATCCATCTGTACAACAGAGATCAACCCACTGCTGGCACCCATGACTTCAGAGCCTTGGTTTAACAGCCTTGAGAACACAGCCACCCCGCGCTGAACCTGCTCAACCAGTCAACTGTGTTCTGCAGCACGTTTAGCTGGTTTCATTATCTGACCTGTTATGTTCACGTGACTGTGCAAAAGACCAAAAAGAACTCCCGTAAATTTCTGCCAGGGTAAATCAACATATACTAAAAATGAGACAACTACCTGGAAACCATATAGAAGAGAAACCAATTAGAAGAGAAAATAATGAATTTACCTACAGTACATGAATAAGCACGTTTCTAACAGATTGGTGTAGAAGGAAAGGAGGTACTGTAATGACTCCGTGTCATTCATTCACCTGCTTTCACACACGCCTACTGAGAAGGGAACCCAGTGCTCAGCCAGTAGTTCTCAAAGTCCAGCTTGCAGAAGAATCATATGGAAAGTCTGTTTCAAACGCACATTCCAGGGCCTCACTCCCTTTTCTCCCATCCTCATCCCACCCATACTACCAGAGTCCAATTCATCAGGCTGGGGCTTATAAAAAGGCCATTTTTGACACTCGCCCTGATACTGAAAAATACTCTCTTCCTCTCTCTCTCACTATTTCAGTGATTTTCAACCCCAGCTCACATTAGAAATATCTGAAAAGCTCTTAAAAAAAAAAAAAAAAAGTCCTCACACCTCTTTGTCAAAAACCCCAAACAATCAAATCAGAACATCCAGTGTATGAGACCGAGGCATCAGGCATTTTCTTAAAGCTTCCCAGGTGTTTAGTGTGTAGTGTTTCCAGGTGGTACTATTTGTCAGGGTTGTTAGACATCAGATTCCAAGGTCCCTCCCTGAAGACTGATTCAGGAGGTCTGGGGCACGGCCTCAGAATCTGTGTTTCTTACAAGTGCCCCCAAGTGATTCTTAAAATGGGGTTGGAAAAACGTGTCTATCTTAGTTAGCTGAGTCAGAAACTTCAAGCCTCAGCAAGGCTGCATCAGGGGACTTTTGACCCCAGTTTTGGAGCCCCCATTCCACAAATTTAACTCCCATCTGACCTGGGTGTTCCCAAAGAAAGAGAGAGGGAACTCACTCACTTAATGCTGCATAGCAATGAAAGCCTACTGCTTAATAAAGCTGTAACCTCTGCAGCCCTGCTTTTATTACTAATATAACAGGCTATTTCTCCCAGATTTAACATTTACTTACTACTGTGTAACAACCACATGGTCTTATAAGCACGTAATATATAACTAATGTTCACAACAATTTTATGAATAGGAACTACTTTTAGTGCTAACTCTACAGATAGGGAAACTGAGGCACAGAAGTTAAGCAAATTGACTAAGTTACCCAAAGTCACCTAGAGAATGAATTTGAACCCAAACAGTGGATGGACTCAGGTCCAGTCTCCTAACCATAAAATTATAAGGTTGCTCATCAAGCAAAAGTTGAAGAGCCTGCTCACACATAGCTTGCTGCCAGAACAAAAAAAACGAGAAAGGATCAAGCAATCTAGTGTTTATTGCATCCCTATCATGTGTACCAAGCGCTGGACTTGGGCTTTATGTATATTAATATTATTTCACTTAATCTGAGAGTCAGATATAATCCCCATTGTCATGGCCACGCTACACTGCCTTACTCAGTGATGGAAAGAATCAAACTGTTGTACCGTGCTATGTAAAAACAAAGAGAGCAGCCAAAGAAGCTTCCAAGTGGATTTGGCAGGCGGGAGACTGAAGAGAGAGCCAGTTGTGGGGGTGCATGTTGGGGCGAGAGGAGGCTGGACAGAGGGTGACTGAGGCCGGCTGTGGAAGGATACCTAAAAGAGGCGGAGCTGGGGAGATCTCTAGCTCAGAGAAAGGACAGCGCTTCATGAGGTCTCAGAGGGGGACAGGAGTTTCATTCAGACATACTGCTTCTCAGGGCAGATCTCAACAAGTCAGGACAAATGGCTGAGGTCCACACACTTTGAGGAATGACAAGACACAATGCCGCCTTTAAAGAAAATCTGGTGTCTCGAACTTGTGCAGGGAAGAACAACAGCCGTTTCTTTGTCCTGCCTTAGGTTTCTTCCTGAATAGTGGGGTACAGGAGGGAGAAAGGGGCTGCAAACCCAAAGCCTTACTCCCAGGTCTTTAATCATTTTGCCAGTGGCCCAGAAAGACTGTGTCTTTAGGGAAAACAATGGTGAGTGGCTGCTTTTTCCTATCTCTATTTAGGGACATCACACGACGCCAGTCCCAAACAACACATCTGTCTAAGAACAGCCACAATATAGTTCAGCTTCAAGGAAATCTGCCTGGCCTCCAGCGTTCCAGGGGTCCAGTGCTATTTACCAGGCCCCGGGGCACACATTGAGGCCTTAGTGGTACTGGAACTCCACGCCTAACAGCTAAACAGAAAGGGTCTAAAAGAAACCAGGACTAAATGCACAAAGACAAGTTGCAGAGAAGTTAAGAAGGGGAGAGTCTTAGTCCATTCAGCCTACTATAACAGAATACTACAGACTGGGTTGCTTATAAACAACAGACATTTATTTCTCACAGTTTTGGAGGCTGGGAAGTCCAAGATCAAGGCAGAGTCAGTGTCTGGCGAGGGCTCACCTTCTGTCTCCTAGACAGTGACTGCGTGCTTGTGTCTGCATGTGGCGGAAGGCAGGAGAAGCAAGCTCCCTGGAGTCTCTTTAATAAGGGCGCTAATCCCCTGCAGGAGGGCTCTGCCCTGATGACCTCATCACCTCCCAAAAGCCCAATCTCCCAATATCATCACCTTGGGGTTTTGGATTTCAACAATATGATTTTGGGGAGAACACAAAAATTCAGACCATAGCAGAAAGGTCTAGACAGGCTAGCAAAGAACCTGCATCGGCAGCATGAATATTCAGGATTGTACAGCTCTGATCCTAGAGCACATAAGCCACTGGGTCTTTCCATGTGGGCTGGGGACAGCGCTGAGTCCAAAAGCATTAACTAGAACTGGAAGATAGGCAAAATCCTGCAGGTGAATCCCACCCTTAACCAAAACAGAGATGGAGATGCTAGGATTTCTGTGAGACACGTCTCCCTTTACGAGGCCAAGAACAGGTGAGTTAGGCAAGTGTGAGTAACAGCATCACAGGAGTGAGGGCAACAGGTAAGGAGGTAACGTGTAGTCATGCCTGAAAGAAGGTCCACTGAATAAAAGGAAACAGGCAGGGATGTTCACTGACAGCAATAAAAAGTAAACATTTAAAATCATTCTATACTTCATTCTTTTTCATTGAGTTCCTACCATGACTTACTTGTAAATATACAAAGCAAGCATTACCAAAAATATTTTTTAAAAGCCTCATTGAAACAGATTGAAGAGTTTATTATTTTTCAAAACTTCAGTATGTGTTTTATTTTCCCTGGGCATGTAGGGCTGAGTAGAATATGTATACCAGGCAACTCAGAATTTAATAATTAATTTAATATTTAATTTTATTTCCTCCATCCAGGAAATAGTAGTGGACAGCATTTATAATTTAACATTGATTCAAGGCAGACTGCACTCACATTTCCCACCTTTGGTGTAATCTACTTAAAATCCATACCTATTATTTTTCCTTTGTACATTATAAAGTCATAATCTCTTTTATGTGCTACAGTCAAGGGGTCCCCCACCTATGGTGAATTGTATAATTATTTCATTATATATTACAATGTACTAATAATAGAATTAAAGTGCACAATAAATGTAATGCACTTGAATCATCCCCAACCCTCATCCCCCTCCCCCATCCATGGAGAAATTGTCTTCCATGAAAATGGTCCCTGGTGCCAAAAAGGTTGGGGACAGCTGTACTACACTAATGATGACTTCTCTGTTAGCAAACAATGCAATACCTGCATGCAACCCACTGAATCTTCAAAGCAAGCAACAATACCAAATGTTTAGTACATTCTCAGGCATACAAAATGGAAGACATGCTTATTGTTTCTAAGAATTATTTGATGTGCATCCATGAGCAATAAACCTAGTGAATTCTCAAAAAAAAAAATGTTTTGGAAAACACTTATCGGCTTAAGGAAATTAAATTAACCTTTCCCCAAATTGGATGAATCCCCATGACAGCAAACAGCACATGGTATCTTAAAGATCTATTTCATTATGTCCCTCACTGTTTGTTCAGTACTGTGCCTAATACACTGCATGGAACATAACAAATGCTCTATAAACATTTATGAAAAGAATGGAAGTTGCCTAAAGTAAAAACAAAACTTACATGCATTTGTGAAACATCCTTGTCTCAAGCCATAAAAAATAAAGGAATCTGATTAGGCTCTCAAGCAAACACCTACATGTCTTTTTACATTTACCTTCATCTAGCATTTTATTCCTTGCTTAGCTGAAAGGAAGACACGTAAGCAGGCCACTCCACTTAATGACACTCATCTAAGAAATTCGAGAATGTGGTACTGGAGTCACTACAGAGCATCACCGTGCCATCACATACCAGCTGCAGTTTCCTAGGAAATTTCTTGAACTTTCTAAGACTCATTTTCCTCTTCTGTATAGTAGACCTTTGTAACAAATAGCTGAGTTTCAGCCAACCACAGGGCCGGGCTTCAGTCAATCACAGGCAGCCAACTGACCAAACCGTCTTCAAATAAAGCCAACACTGGCTGTAACCAATCCAGCTGTCTCTGTACCTCACTTCCGTTTTCTGTCCATAAATGCTGCTTGACCTCATTGCAGGCCAGAGTTCTCTTAATCTGTTTTGATTTTGAGGACTACCCAATTCTGGAATCATTCATTGCTCTATTAAACTCTGCTAAACTCAATTGTCTAAAGTTTTTCTTTTAACATAACCTTCCTACACCTCAGTTTCCTAATCTCTAAAAAGTAGATAATTATAACCATGCTTAACTTTATAAACATGTTGTGAGACGTAAATTGGTTTAAGTGAGGATTAAATGAGTTTAAGGATGAGTAAAGCACTTGATAAACTGTTAAAATGTGACATATGTGTTAACTTAATTGTAAACTCTTGGGAGAGGTAATATGTTTCTCTCAAAGTTACCACCAAAATATCTAGCAAAAACTAAGTGAAATTAAAAGAATAGAAAAGAAAGTCAAATTCAATAGAAAGTCTAAACTTAAATGTCACTTAAAAATAAATTCCAGGCTACTTGAGCTTTGCATTTTTAAGCTTTGTGAAGCAAATCTGTAACAAAACCTACAGAAACAATGTGGTGTGGCTGCCAGCAGACTTAGCTTAAGAAAGGCCAAAAAGCTTTTAACATATCACATTCTATCAGGGCAAAGTACAACATCCCTGAGAAGTCACCCAGAAAAACCCCACAGAAACATTTCTTTAACTTCAGTGAATCAGCAATGATTTGCTGGTGGAGAAGGAAAAAAAAAGTGAAAAGTCAAAATTCTTTTGCTGCTTTTTTCCTTCATTTATAAAAGTTTAAACAACTTCTTTCCTTTGAATATTAGAAGTGTACAATTTTCCAAAGGCCAGACAACCTTCATCGGAAGAGTATGGAGTAACTGACAGATGTTTCACAGTTATTCAGTCCTTACAATTTGCATTCCTAATCAGAGAATAGAAGGGCAGAAGAGGTCCAAGCACCTGGTCCAATACCCTCATTTTATAGAGAAAGAAACTAACACAGAGGCAAATTAAATGGCTTTCCCAGCTCTCATATTCATTCATTTAAAATAATGAATTAAAAATAGATACCAGAGTCTAAGTGTTTTATTTAATGAAGAAATTACTTTTTTAAGAAAAAAAATAATTGTCCTCCTTAGCCCAAAGGAAGTAAATACACTGGATTAGTGGGTTAATAAATAGCCCAGATCATCTTCTCAGGGTCTTTATTAGAGGCTTCTAAAGCTCCTTAATATTTCAGGGCACCCAAATCAGGAAAGAGGAGGTCAAACTATCCCTCTTTGCTGGCAATATGATCTTGTATCTAGAAAACCCTAAAGACTCCACCAAGACTCCACCAAGAACTAAAAAATAAATTCAGTAAAGCCACAAGTTACAAAATCAGTGTACGTAAATCAGTAGCACTTAACATATACTAATAACAATCAAGCTGAGAGTCATAAAGTGGTGTAATAAAGGACATTGGAAACTAAGAGAGGGGGAGGGGAGGGGCGAGAAATAAAAACTTAACTTTCAGGTACAACGTACACTATTCTGGTGACAGGCACACTGAAAGTCCTCACTTTAGCATTATACAATTCATCCATGTAACAAAAACACTTGTACCTCCTTGATACTTTGAAATAAAAATTATTAAAAATAAGTAAAGAAATAAAGTTCCTTAATATTTCAATTGAGTTTTTTTATGTAAGGGAAAGTAAAAGTCTTTCCCCTCACCTCAAGTTGAAAAACCTAAGGCTTATCATTTTAACATATATTCAAATTTGTAATTATGTGCCTCTCTTGGGGGTAGTCATTAGACCCTGTACATGTAAACGTAAGAGACTCATCCAAAATATACTACTACTTTCTTACCTTTATTGTGACCATACATAAAACCAACCCTGTATTTAAGAGGTAAACACTGACCTCCTTTCAGGGAAAAGCTCCTGTCTCCAGCTGAATGTCCCATCCCTTTAGCCATCCAACTACTCTGTGATCAGTATCACACATACTGGAAGAGAAGCCAATAAATCCAAAGGCAGATAATTTAAGAATAGTAAAACCTACAGGAAGCAAATAATAAAAACTAACATCCAGACTAATAATCCCCAAGTATCTGGGTACCATTTCCAACTGAAAGAATTTTCCTATTAACTCCAAGGGAAGCCAGTTCTTTGTATCATCTTTCTAGGCAAAAAACTCACATACAGGATGTAACTTCAGAGAAGCCTAAAATGGTTCTCTACACCACAATTATTCCTGCCAATTAATAGAATCTAAAAAGTGCTAGGCATTCTACCATCTGTTATTCCACTTAATCTAAACAACCCTGCCAATTAGAATTATCATCCCCATTTTTGAGATGAGGAAACTGAGTCTCAAAGGTGCTGGTCATTTGCCCAAGACCACCCAGAGAATAAATTTAAGGAACCAGGATTTACATCCTGATCTTTCTAATGCTGAAGGCAGAATTCTTTCTCTGGAAATACCATGCAACTTTCCCCCCGAGCCTAAAATTCGTACCATTATTTGTTCTCCTTAAACATCTTCAGGGAGTATCTTTGTTTTATGTGAGACACTGACACACACTTTGGCTAATCCATTTGCTCACATGAGCAAATCTGGTTAACTCTTACTGCCACCCAGCAGAAAGTAGACTGTGGGAAGAGGCCAAAGGAAAGGGATATTTTGTCTGTGCAAAAAAAAGGAGAGAAATTAAAAGATAGCAGATGGGGCTGTCCTATGACAGTATGATAGTGATATCCAAATGTCAAAGCACCCATCGTAGGTATTATTTTCACATTCTGAATTAATGGACTGAATTATAAAGAAACTCTACCCAAACCATTCTATTACAAGAGTTCTTCTGAAAATACATTTGGGAAAATTCATAAGTAAATGCAGTGAATATATCCAAGACTGTGGATATAAAAGGACTGCAAGAACTTGGTGACACTACGCGTTAGGAACAAATCTAAGGGACATTCAGAAATTCCTTGTTGATTTAAACAGTAACAGTGAGGAGCTCATTCATTTAATCAATACGTATTATTGACACACATATTATATGCCTCTTTCTAGATATGATTTGCATCTACCATGTCCCCAGGCTACATCAGGGAAGCTGTATCTTTTTTGGCCTGATTGGTTTCTGGATGGTCTTTGGCAGAGAACATTTTGCTGTTTTGGTTCTAGCTAGGTAGACTTCAGAGTTGTGGGAAGCAGAGGTCCGACATGTGGTGGTATGTAACATCCTCTAAAACTGTCTTTAGGACCAGAGAGCACCCATGAGGCTGGGACAAAGTCATTGCAGGGCTAAAAGAAGCTATGCTTCTCTTACTCAGAGCAAGGAATATGGAGGGCAGGAAAAGCATCTAATATTTTTTGCTCAGAACACAGAATATCTCTTTCAGGAAGCTTCTTGCTTCTTTCTGCTTTAAAAGGAGGCATGTCACTTTATTTTTTCAAAGAACCAACTTCTTGTTTTATTAATCTTCTATATAGTTTTTTTATCAATTTCATTTAGTTCTGCTCTGATCTTTGTTATTTCTTTTCTTCTGCTGGATTTGGGGTTGGTTTGCTCATCCCTTTCCTATTCTTTGAGATGATACCATGGAAATACAAAATATCATCTATGAATACTATAAAAACCTCTATGCACCTAAATTTGAAAATGTGGAGGAAATGGACAAATTCTTAGAAACACACAGCTTTCCTAGACTCAATCAGGAAGAAACCAAATTCCTGAACAGACCAATGTCAAGTACTGAAATTGAAGCAGCAATAAAAAACCTTCCTAAAAAGAAAAGTCCCAGACCAGATGATTTCACATCCAAATTTTACCAGACCTACAAAGAAGTGGTGCCTATCCTGCAGAAATTATCCCACAACATCGAGAATGAAGGAATCCTCCCCAACACATTTTATGAAACCAACATCACCCTCATACCAAAACCAGGAAAGGATGCAACAAAAAAAGAAAACTACAGACCAATATCCCTCATGAATATAGATGTAAAAATTCTCAACAAAATCCTAGCAAAGTGAATTCAGATGCTTATCAAAAAAATAATCCATCACAATGAAGTGGGCTTCATTTGAGGGATGCAGGGATGGTTCAACATACACAAATCTATAAATGTAATTCACCACATAAACAGAAGCAAAAACAAAGACCATGTGATCCTCTCAACAGACGCAGAAAAAGCATTCAACAAAATTCGGCACCCTTTTATGATAAGAATGCTTAATAAAACAGGCATAGTCGGGACTTACCTAAAAATGATACAAGCCATATATGACAAACCCACAGCCAATGTCATACTGAACAGGGAAAAACTGAAAGCATTCCCATTTAGAACTGGAACCAGATAAGGTTGCCCTATATCACCACTTCTATTCAACACAGTGCTGAAAGTCCTAGCCAGAGCAATCAGACAAGAGAAGGAAATCAAGGGCATTCAAATGGGGGCAGAAGAGGTCAAACTATTGCTCTTTGCTGATTATATAATCTTATATCTAGAAAACCCCAAAGATTCTGCCATGAGACTACTGGAATTGATAAACAAATTCAGCAAAGTCTCAGGTTACAAAAATCAATGTACAGAAATCAGTAGCATTCCTACACATCAACAACAGTCAAACTGACAACCAAATCAAAGACTCAATACCCTTCACAATAGCAACAAAGAAAATAAAAAACCTAGGAATATATTTAACTAAGGAGGTAAAAGACCTCTACAGGGAGAACTACAAAATACTAGGAAGGAAATTGCAGAGGATGTAAACAGGTGGAAAACCATACCATGCCCATGGGTTGGCAGCATTAACATTGCTAAAATGTCTATACTACCGAAAGTGATCTACAGATTCAATGCAATCCCTATTAAAATACCAACATCATTTTTTAAAGATCTAGAAAAAATAATTCTACACTTTGTATGGAACCAGAAAAGACCCTGTATAGCAAAAGCAATCTTAAGCAAAAAGAACAAATTGAGAGACATCAATTTACCAGACTTCAAGCTATACTACAAGGCTATAGTAAATAAAACAGCATGGTACTGGCACAAGAACAGAGACACAGACCAATGGAACAGGACTGAGAATCCAGATCTAAAACCATCCTCATATCGCCATCTAATCTTTGACAAAGCAGACAAAAACATACACTGAGGAAAAGAATCCTTATTCAATAAATGGTGCTGGAAAAATTGAATAGCCACATGTAAAAGACTGAAACAGGATCCGTACCTTTCACTTCTCACAAAAATCAACTCATGGTGGATAACAGACTTAAACCTAAGGCATAAAACTATAAGAATTCTAGAAGAAAATGTTGGAAAAACTCTTACAGACATTGGCCTAGGCAAAGAATTTATGAAGAAGACTCCAAAGGCAGTAACAGCAACAATAAAAATAAGTAAATGGGACCTGATCAAATTAAAAAGCTTCTGCACAGCCAAGGAAACTATCATGAGAGCAAACAGATAACCTACAGAATGGGAGAAAATATTTTACTGCTACACATCCGATAAAGGGCTAATCACTAGAATCTATATAGAACTCAGGAAAATCAACAAGAAAAAAATCAAACAACTCCATTAAAAAGTGGGCAAAGGACATGAACAGAAACTTTGCAAAAGAAGATAGACTAATGACCAAGAAACATGAAAAAATGCTCAACATCTCTAATCATCAGTGAGATGCCAATCAAAACCACAATGAGATAACACTTAATTCCAGTGAGAATGGCCTTTATCAAAAAGTCCCAAAACAATAAATGTTGGCCTGGATGCGGAGAGATAGAAACAGTCATATACTGCTGGTGGGACTGCAAACTAGTGCAACCTCTGTGGAAAGTACAGAGTTACAAGTAGAACTACCATTTGATCCAGCAATCCCATTACTGGGCATCTACCCAAAGGAACAAAAGACATTCTATAAAAAAGACATCTGCACTAGAATATTTATAGCAGCACAATTCACAATTGCAAAGATGTGGAAACAACCCAAGTGTCCATTAATCCATGAATGGATTAATAAAATGTGGTATATGTATACCATGGAGTTCTACTCGGCCACAAAAAACAATGGTGATCTAGCACCTCTTGTATCATCCTGGATAGAGCTGGAGCCCATTCTGCTAAGTGCAGTATCACAAGAACGGAAAAACAAGCATCATATGTACTCACCATCAAATTGGTATTAACTGATCAACACTTAAGTGCACATATAGTAGTAACATTCATAGGCAGGTGGAGGGGAGGAGGGGATGGGTATATACACACCTAATGGGTGTAGTGCACACCATCTGGGGGATGGACATTCTCGAAGCTCTGACTTGGGTGGGGAAGAGGCAATATACATAACCTAAACATTTGTACCCCTATAATATGCTGAAATAAAAAAAAGGAGTAAAAGGAGAGAGAAGGTAAATGGGGTGCAAGTGTGTTGAAAAGAAAATGGATAACTTATATGTTCAAAAAATATAAATATCTCTGTTTTCCAAAGATTCTGAATACATACAGGTTTTCCAGAAACATGTTACACAAAAGCAGGACTATGTTTACTTGACTAAGTACAGGAGTACAAGGAAAGTTATTAGAAATGGTGAAGTTTATGTGGAAAATTTTATCTTAAGCAGTAGCATACCTAGCAAATTTGACCTGGCATAAATTAATTTTTAACACCACCCTTCTCTATATGACAAATTTATTTTTGTTATAATTGTAAAAGGAAACTAATAATGACAAGGGCCAGGAAAAAAGGCATAGACAAGGACGCTTTTATTTTACCGAACTCCATACACATAATCATGCAACACAAAAATACAGAATAAAAAAGAAAAAAAATATTATCATTCAAAAAAGGAAAAAAGTTATGGATCAATAGATAAATACCTTTAATTACTTTAATGTATTTTTGGAATAAAGAGGTAAGAACTTATATCTATATATTGGTCTATCTATATATATGAATAACGAGTATGAATGTCTATCTATATATAGTGAATAATATTATAGTAACTAAGTGAATTTTAATAAAAGTGAAATATCTGAAAAATTTATAATTTAGGTAACTACTAAATCATACTGATGAAATATTTTCTTATTCCTTCTTTTGCTTTAAAACAAGAATTTGAAAAAAAAATACATTTTCCTTTTAAAGCCATTATACAAATTCAATAAAATATGTCATGTGTGAGCTAAAACTTATACTTACCAACAGGAATTCTACCCCTGACAGTTTACACTCTGCTTTCACTGTTTCAACTTTTAAACACAAAACTCTACATGTTCACAAAGAGCAACAGAAGTGAAGAAAGGTGATTTCTTTACCTGGCCAATCACTCCTACCACTGTTTATTTCAAATTTATGGTTTAAATAAACACAGGGTTCAGAGACTAGAACTACACCTGCAGTGAGCTCAAACAATTCTGACCTTTTGGGAACTTCCTCTCAAAACAAATGTATGTGGATTACTCACTCTGGAGGAAGCCAGATGCCACAATGAACAGCTCCAGGGAGAGGCTCAACTGAGAGGCTTCCAACCAACAGCCAGTGAGGAGCTACAGACTGCAGGGGAAACAGGATCTTCCAGCCCCTCAGCCCCAGCCCACAGCCTTCGCTGTGACATCATGAAAGATTGAACCAGAACCATACACCTAAGCTACTCCCAGATTCCAACCCTTGGAAACTGGGAGATAATAAATGTTTATTATTGAAAAAAAAAAAATTGGGCCGGTCAAGGTGGCTCATGCCTATAATCCTAGTACCCTGGGAGGCTGAGGTGGGAGAATCTCTTGAGGCTAAGAGTTCAAGACCAGCCTAGGCAACAGAGCAAGACCCTGTCTCTATAAAAAATAGAAAAATTAGCTGGGTAAGGTGGTGTGTGCCTATAGTTTGAGCTACCTGGGAGGCTTAGGCAGGAGGATTGCCTGAGCCCAGAAGTCTGAGGTTGCAGTAAGCTATGATGATGCCACTACACCCTAACCCAGGCAACAGGATGAGACAAAAGGAAAGGAAAGGAAAGGAAAAAGGAAATGGAAGGAAAGGAAAGGAAAATACAAATGTGCTCATTTGTAGATTTCACACATTATTAAAACTCAACACAGCTAGGCACAGTGACTCACGCCTGTCTGTAATCCTAGCACTCTGGGAGGCTGAGGCCGGAGGATTGCTTCAGCTCAGGAGTTCGAGATCAGTCTGAGCAAGAGCAAGACCCTGTCTCTACTAAAAATAGAAAAAAAAATTAGCTGAGCAACTACAAATAGAAAAAATTATCCAGGCATGGTGGTACGTGCCTATAGTCCCAGCTACTTGGGAGGCTGAGGCAAGAGGAGGACCTAAGTGCAGGAGTTTGGGGTCGCTGTGAGCTACGGTGACGCCACGGCACTCTAGCCCTGGCAACTCAAAAAACTCAAAAAAAAAGAACAAAAAAAACTCAACAGTAACCATGGGCATTGTTTAGAACTTAGGCCAACAAAAGAGTTTTCTCAGGGAAGAGTATGTTATCACTGACATTTGTTCAGATTGCCAGCGCATGCTGATATTAAAAAGTAGACTGACTTTTAGTCAGTTTTATTATTGTTTTAAAATGATACAGATCTTGTCCTAGACTTTGTTGTCAGAAAAAGAAAAAAAAAATGATACAGGCAATGCAACCCTAATTGTGTTCACCTGGGGCAGATCACACCTAGTGCCCCACGCTTGGTGGATCATGGCCCATAAAAAATGAGTGTTAACTTTTGAATAAGAGAAGAAATACAGACTTATTAAAAAGGGAGTAAAGAATCATGACAGGTAGAAGTACATATATTTAAATTATACCTCCCTCGCAAGAATACCAAAATCTGCCAAAGGACTGCAAATAATGTAATAAAACCAACAACCAGACTAAAACCCCCAAATGTTTGGGTACCATTCCTAACTACAATCTAATCAACAGATGTAGCAATTATATTTAAAAATTATACGTAAAAATGGCATGTGGATTTTTTCATATTTAAAGATATTGCTTATTTTTGACTGCCACCTAAGTAGAATAACTTATTCCCATGTTCCTAAAAAGGATACTGAAGGACACAAAAGTAATCCGGTGCATCAATAGAGGCTGCAAATAAAGATACCACTATTGACAGGTTAAAGATAAAGTATTAACTCCATTTGAACACTCTCCCCAGGAAACCCCTGACATCTGAGCACGATTCCTGAGCTTATACCCAAGCTCTTGTTTCCTATTGTCATATTGGCAACCTTTTCTTAATTCCAGAACGCTAAACCATACAGCTGTTCATATCCCAGAGAACAGCAAATCCAACCATAAAACCTCAAGAAACCTGACATCTGCTGGCAGCTGAATATCACCACATTGTTTGTCTGCAGTGACACTTAAGAGTTCTGAAAACATCTAATGTGATGTGCAATCTGGTGCTCAACCAAGATTGGGTACCCGGAATCAACAGACTGTAAGATGAGGCACCTCAAAGACTTAGCTGGCAGTCCTGTGAGCCCCAAATATTTTGCATGGCTCTGTTTTCTACACAGGTATTTGATTCAGTCAAATTCAATCCATTGCAATCCAGCTACAGTTACCTCTATGCCAGGGCCTATGTGAGATGGGCGGTGGGGGATTAGATAACTCTTGTCTTGAAATGCTCACAGTCCAGAAGGGGAGCCTGCAGGAACTCTGAGATAACGGTAACAGCAGAAGAGTGGCCTGCGAACAAAGGCAACATGGAGGTGAGGAAAGAACGATTGTTATCTTGGAAAATCAGGGAAGGGGACAAAGAGTGGGGTTTAAAGGACAGACAGGAGTTCACCAGGCAGGAGGCAGGGCAGTTGCCTCCAGTGTATCAATACTACCAAATTACTTTATCCATTTAATACTGAAGACAATATCCATCATTCTTATTTCAACTAGACAACTACAAAGAAATTTGTAATGTTTACTTCTCACTTTTTCCCACACATGACAAATTATTTATGAATAAACACATTTATGAATTAATGATCATTTACCAAGGACTTACTTTATGGTAGACATCACAATAGGTATGTTAGTCCTGCAATATCCCCTAAACATTAAATAGTATTACCTTTACAGATGAAAAATTCTTAGGTAGATCAAGGTCACCTAGCTGGTTAATGGCTCAGCCAGATTTTGAACTAGGCCCTAAACTTCCTCTTTATAAATCATATACGTATATATATATATCTAACGCGATCCCTCGTTTTATAAAAATCTTCTAGTTGACATAGTTATGTTCCCTTTTCACTACGCTGCAGAACTAGAGCTGAGTTTCCTTCTTCCAGTTGCTTAAGCCAAAGCCCCTCCTTCCAGTAGTTACCAAATCACAAAGCAAATGTTGGAGCTATATGGGGAAGTGGAAAGATGTTTCGTTTGCAGGACTTGGAGTTTTTTGTGGCTTGGGGACTCCCCGATGCCAAAGACCCCAATTTTCTAACTAGCTAAAGGAAGAGAAACTCTACAGCTGAAATAACTCAAGAAGGAGCTTGAGATAACTTAAGACTTTGCGTGCTTCATTCCACTTAGGGTTTTTCTGATGAATACACAGCAGAACTAAATGCGCCCAATGGACTGAACCCAAAGAAAATGTCTTTCCAAAGTTCAAAGCATCTAAATATTACCAATTTCTTTAAACATTTGTATAAAGAAAAAATGGGAAGGAAATAGGAGAGGGAAAAAAGTCCATATGAAAACAAAGACCCACTGAAATGCTAAGGTCAAAGATTGGGGAAATCCCAACTTTGCCAACTCTTCCTGCTGAACTGATTAAAACTAACCCCTAGTTTCCCAGCCCCAGCTCTCTCCACTATTCAGTGAAAGAAAATATTCCATGGTGGTCCAGTTAATTTCTCCCCATCATGAGAAACAGCCCTTAAACAACTAAATCTAGGATCTTTGAATGTGGCACAATTTTCTTGCTTTCTAAGGAAATTATATCAAATTGTGGTTGGAGAAAAAGACTGGCTAAGCTAAGCCTTCTTTTAAAAGTTCAGAACAGACTAAATTATGGGTTTGAACACACAAGGAGAAGAAAGTTTTGTTTTAATCTGATTTTAAACTGAATTAGTTAAGGCTGCTGCAAAGATGAACTATGTAATTAGAGAAATCTACTCAGTTAATATAACTACAGTAAAGAAATAGAATTAAGGGCAGAGACCAAAGAAACTTTTCTTCTGCTTTCTCCACTAAAGTTATTTTTCTCTTTACTAACAAGAAAAGAAAAACACAAATACTATATTTTCATATTTTATGTGCCAAAAAACATGACATTAAATAATTTTTTCTAATTCTTAGAAAATATTTTGTCTCTTCTTATAAAACAGATTTATCCTTGGAGGAGGGAGGTAATTGTTCTTTAAAATAATTACTAAATATACTATTTACATCTAACATAGTTTTCACATACACAAATAAACCAATCGCACCCACAATACTTGTAACAACAAGGGCTTAATACTGTCATCAGAATCATTCTTTCTGGAATGTCCTGGCTTTTAAAATAATTTACAAGCAATGATGTTCTGCTTATAATTTTTAAAAGCCATGCTTAATCTCATTACCACTGCCACTTAATTTTTAGGACTGAAAAGCAGGGAGGTGACACAAAAACCAAATTTACACAGGACAAAAAGGTCTTTTTATTATGTCATACCAGTGGAAATTGGGCATAGTTGGGCAAGTTTTAGAAACAAAAAACCATGAGGCCCATGAGTTTGAACTCAGCACGTCTCTCAAATGCTCAAGCCAACCATGAGATAACACAAGTATCACAGTTTCAAAATGTAAAGAGAACATGTATTTTTAAAAGCAATTTGTTTTAATGTTTTCATTGAAATTGAAACACAAAAAAACAATGCCAGTAATCACAGTACTTGGTGAACGTAACATTAGGAAACAAGTAACTAGTTTCCAGGGTTGGTGAAAGCAAGCCAAGTCTGATGATGCATATTTAATCACCCAAGGAAGGTGATAAAAGCAAAAAGATTCCACTGGTACATTAAATATTAAAATGCAACACCAAGAACACAGCTCCTTTAACGCCTTGACAACAAATATTAACGTATTCCCCACACAAATTGTGCACAAGACCAGGGTGTTTATAATACCAGCAGCAATGGGGCTGTTCAAATAATAAGCAGGCAATATTGTTCCTACTTGGTTAAAAGAGTGAAAAATAGCTTAAAAAGTGAATTTTTGAGTCCTTGTAAAATGTGGTAAGGAACTGGAAGTTGGGACATGGAAAAATTGAAAGTGGTGAAGATAATTCACTTACCAGAAAAGGATATAAAAATAATCAACTCATTCAATGAAAACATAATGCAGAATTAGGTCATCAACTCTGAAAACATAATACAGAATTAGGACAACAACGCAGACCTAGAAACCTCCTTCCTGTCTCCCAGCTCCACACTGGCTCCTTTTCACCAACCAATCCAATGTTTAAAAGCCAGGAAAGAACAACATTCAGGTGAGCGGAGGCTCCTCCTTCTACGAGGGTGTCAAATTATGTAAACCTACGAGGCAGCCTTTTCAGAGTCATGGCCATAGTAACTTACAGCTGAATAAAGCATGAACTGTCTCCACAAAGAAATTCTGTTTTATATGGCTTGACTCAGAGTCAGACCTAGAAACTTCTCCCATGTCTCTAGAGAATCTGCAAAGGAGGGAAAGAGGCTGCAAAATCTAGCTCTCCCCATTCCCTTCAAAACCCCAGGTGGGCCAGACACCTTAAAGCACATTTACTGACAGCAGCTGGGTGAGTGAGGGGGTGTGTCGCACCTGGTCCTGGTTAAGACTGGCAGGAGCAAAGCTGGCTTCTCTGACCTTTCTCTTTTCTACACCACACCCAAATGGCTCAAGCCAGTGGTCAGAGATAAGAACTTAGAGGCATCTCTTCTACCTAGCTGACTGGGCTCCTCCCTTCCTCTCCTCCCGCCCACCCCCAACCTGGCCTTTAATACTGCTTTGCCTGCCCCAGGGACAGAGTCCTGCCCTCCTGACTCCTTGAGCCCTCCCTGCCCGGGATCTGTTTAAGTAAAAGTCTTTGAACTTCTTATGGTGGCGGTGTATTGAATTTGCGTCATCCATCTAAAGAACTAGGGTTTATCCCAGGCCAGGTTTTCCCAGGGACAGTAGGGAGAGCACAAGGTTGGGCTCCCAGCGCCAGAGTGATGATCAGGTGGGCACAGGTCAGACAAGGGCCACAACAGGCTTTTGCCAGTATGAACAAGTCTCCCATGTGAGGGCCCGTCTGGCTAAGTTTCAGACAAGTAGGCATTAAGCCAATCGCCAGGTAGAAGAAGTATCTGGTGAAAGGCGCACTACAAACACCCACGTCCAGCTCCTCTTCACTTCCCTTAGGGCAGGGTTGTTAGCAGCTCTGGTACTGGAACCCCAACTTAGCTGGGGCTTTCAAAACACCACGTTTCTCTTCTCTCCTGTTCTCCGTTCTCCCCAGATACCTGCGGCTCACATGGTGTCAGATAAGCCTGCCATAGACGTGCTCCAAAACCTCATCCTTTCTCTACTCTCCACTCCAAGGCCATAATTCCTATTTAATTAGTTCAGTGGAAGGGCAAGGCTGGAAAAGGATCTGATTATTCTACTTCACATTGAAGTAATAATACAGTAAATACCTGACCGCATCTTCTCCCCACCTCAACTCCCCACGCTCTCTCCTTGTTAAATCAAACCAGTCTCCAAGTCTGTGTATTTTAGGCAGTATGGGAAGGAACTGGAGGTCCATTTAGGGGTGGAGGGTTGTTTTTCTGTTGTGTGATCAACCACACCACTTGCTGGCCTTGGGAGGAAGCAGCAGGTGACAGCATGGAATTTCTTGAAGGGCAGGAGAAACGCATTCCACACCTACTCTACTTTCTCCTGCTGCCACCAAAGGACTTGCAAGCCCGAACCACCTCATCCCACCTCCTCTCCAGTCTTCTAACATCAACGAAAAAATAAAAGTTCTGACACGTGCTACAACACGCACGAACCTTGACATTTTGTGTCTGACACAAAAGGACAAATACTATACAATTCCGTATACAAGACATCCCTGGAGTAGTCAAACTCGGAGAAACTGAAAGTAGAATGGTGATTGCGAGAGGTTGGGGAGAGGGGGAAATGGAGAGTTTCTATTTAGGATGATGAAAAAGTTTTGGAAACAGACAGTGGTGATGGTTGCACAATACTGTAAATCACTTAATGCTATTGAATTACACATGTGAAACTGGGGAAAATGGTCAATTTTATGTTATGTATAGTTTACCACAATAAAAAAAAATACAACGAAAGAAATTTTAACCAAGGAGGACAACTTCACGCACTCCTCCCCAGTCCCCACCTCATCCATTCCTCACTAAAACTAGTTTTAGTCCTAGAAGCTCAGTGTCTGTCCATCTAGTTCCACTAGGGGTGGGCATATGTGTCACCCCAAGGGGGCCTGGCTCCCCAAGCAGTCCCTGGAGGGACATAGAGAGCCCCAACTCTCTCCTGATTTGGTCTTACAGAATAAAACTACCAAGGAGCTCAAGCAACTTTTTCTCCTTGCATTTTTTCCTGTTTTCTCCCAGAGTGGACCCCACAACTCCTCATTCTTGTTCCCCATGGTCCTCTATCCCATCCCTGGGCCAAACTCTCAAGAACTGGATTGCTACATGGCCTGGAGCCCCATTCACTATTTTCAGGTAAGCCTTGGGGTGAGCCAGGCAAATCCATTCCCCACCTGAGTGGCCTCCACTGGACTCCGGGGAGCTGGGATGGGAGTCATCAAACAAATGGGCCAACCACTAGGAAAAAAATATGAAATGAAATTTTCTCTCCTCCTTTAACATGTTTATTATCTATGCAACACAATATTTATTCATTCATTTGTAGAGATATTATTCACTAATTATTATGCCATGCAACTGTGTTACACGGTATAATGGTTAAGAGCACATCTCTGAAGATAAACTTTTGTACTCTAGACATCTGACCCTGGGCAGTCTTCTCAACTCCCAGTGCCTCAGTTTCCTCACCTGCAAAGTGGAGATAAAAGTAGTGCCTATCCTATAGGACCGTGATGAAAATTAAATGTGTTACACTTAAAAGAATTAGGAAACATACGTAGAACATAATGAACACTTCAGGTTATCTGAATCAGTTTATTATAAACAATTTTCCTTGCTCATTGCCAATGGGTGACATTTTTTATTCCCTATGTTTGACAGTTTTGTTCATTGACGTGCACTTCTGAAAACTTTTTTTAAAAAAATCTAAAGTAAAGCAAATGTAAGATTATCATAACCACTCCAGCATAGGGAGGGGAAACACCAAAACATTTGTATTGAATTTGTCCATGTTCTAGGAATATCGAAATCAAATGCTATTCTTAGATATGTATTTACCTAAGATTCTAGAAACCATTCACTACTGAAATTTATAACATCAATATGATGTAGTATGTGCTTCCTTATGTAAATCAAAGGAAGCGTCTTAAGTATAGTCTAAAGCGCCCTCTAGTGTTCCTCTGCAAAACTTCTTCTAAGATAATGAGCCATCCTTGTAATAACTCGGGTCTTTTTTTGCCCTGGACCCTCTTGTTTTAGGCCTATTGTTCTGCCATCCTGTCTGGTTGAACATTTCCCTGGATTTTTTCCCTTTAAGGTAGAATCACCATTAATAGTTTCACTCAAATAAGCTGGGATTGGTTTATTGGGATATAAAGCCCTCTGCTTTATATTTCCATCTTCCACCATGGTCTTGCCTAGTATGAAGACTCACATGAGCAGAAAACAAAGATGTCACTGTAACATGTCATTAAATCTGAAAGATGGCTAGTGTTAACCCATCTCTATTTTCCCCAATTCTTTCCACGCACAATGGAATACACCTCCCTTTCAAGGATAGCAGGGCCCTTGCTTGCAAAAGAAAATGACTCTCAAGACAGGAGCTTCCAAGGACAGCTCTGTATCCAAGGACAGTACTTGTGGTAGGGAGAGAGCTCTCTGGCAGCTGCTGCCCTGCAGCCTTTGAACTTACCAACTAGGTCTGCCATAGTCCATGCTCAGGCCTATAGGATGCACGGACCTGCCAAAGCACAGCTGGTGGGGTCAGTGAGATATGTGAGAAATTATGGGTTGGGGTATGTGGAATGTTTGCAGGGAAAAGAGGCTGAGAGTGCTGCCTTAGAACATAGAGAAACCAGTCTGGCCATAATGATTTGGTCATTTCTTCTATGATGTACACCTGCAACTATTTTGTTACTGTTTAATGATGCTCTTTTATGTTGCAATAAATCCTTTCAACAGCAATGAGCACAAAAGTGAATATTTACACTTAGTAAAATATTAAGTACTGAATTTCCAATTCTCAAGTAAGTTCATGATGAATGTAAAATTGCAGAAAATGTCATCACTTGCCACAGGGGGACCCATGGGGACAAAGTGATATCAATAACCAAATGAAAACCCAAAAACCCAAAATCTGCTGAAGCAGCATTATAATCTACATAGAAAATTAGTACCTATTTTGAGAACTCTGTACTTGTTGTTTACAATTTATCACAGGCAGCTGTAGAAGATGCATACGTAACATTTAGATCCAGTAATTGTTCTTCTAAATTGACTTTGCCAATTTTTTATTTCAAGTTTTTGTGTTCCTGTACAAAAAGTGAAGCAAAAGATATAATGTGTTGATACTGATAGCGAAGAATTTTATAAAAAGTTCACTGTTGCTAATTTTATGTCAGTGTTATCAAGGCTTCACCTAGAAAGATCAATTAATTCCAATAATGGTTTGATTTTTTAATCCAATTCATGGAATCAACATAAAGCTTTTGGAAATTTAGTCTAAGATAAAACATTTTACATAATTGTGAATCTTATTATAAATTTAGTTTAAAATTTCAACATTTAAAATAAAAGTGTTTTTGCAGTGATAATATAAATAAAAATTTTGGTGGAATTTCTTGGTATCTTGGTAAAAATAGTATCTTGGTAAAAATAACATTTAAATTATCTAATTTTAAAATTAAGATATGGAACACACATAAATGGAATTGCTTACAGTATAAACAGAAGTCACAATTTATTCAAAAAGTTGCATTACTGTATCAATTACAATAGAAGTTGTATTTGTTAAAATTTACAAAGTGAATATGCTGAGTAATTGAATTACAAAATTGTTCTTAAACTCCTTGCTTCAAGCAATCCTCCATCCATGGCCTCCCGAAGTGCTGGGATTATAGGTGTGAACCACTGCATCTGGCCTAAACTACAAAACTTTTGTAAGCTAATAATGAATTAAAAAAAAAAAAAACCCTCAGCATGGCAGTACTGAGTTGGAACTACTTAGTATATCAATCTGTGTCCTATCCATGATATATTGAACCTTTTCATAAATGAATCCTTTAGATTTGGGGTACATTGTGTTCAATACCAGTTAGAAATTTTAATCAAAGACTTCAAGGAGCACAAAAAAACTTCAAATTTAGAGAATTATAATTATTGAGAACAAAACTTGCAAAGATGACACTGAAACATCTCAACTACCATAAAGGAAGAAGGAAATAAGTTCAATGATGAGCCCTGAGATCCTGTAAAAGATTTAGTTTTGAAATTCCATAATTGCTCTTTGGAATATACCCATGGTAGGGGGAAGAAACTTTTATATTGTCCACTGGAATAGAATAAAATTAAGAAGGCCTATGATTTGTAGCATATCAAAAGAATGATAAATGGTGACAATTTATTTGATAAGCTTTGTCTTCTAGAAATATTTGTCAAAGCAAAGAAAGGTACTCTGAATGGAAGCCAAAAAAAAAAACCAAAAAAACCCCAGTAATCAAGAATTATATTTCAGCCAATTACTCATACATTTTAATGCAAAAATATTAGAATTGAGAATATTCTCCATTTAGCAGAATTCACTCCATTTTCACCAGATAACTCAGCTCTTATAGAGAGATAATCTTTCTCAAGTAAAAATATGCTTTGCAGAGTAGAGTCAATTGCAATTTTACTCATGCAGAGTACAACTTCAAAAAAGACTCCGGGCATTGTGAAAAATTAAAAATAACTCTATACTAGAAAAAAATACATTCTTCAAAAAAATGCCAATGACAGAAAAATGACATGACATTAGAGACAAAGATGAGTAAAAAACTGGTTAAACATGTAAACATGTAAAAAAAATCGTTCTATTTGTTATTTTTACTACTCGGATAAGACAATATAAAGGTTCTATTTTTTTATTTTGCTTTAATGTACATGGATATTTGTTATTTTTATTTTGGGGAAAGAACTTCTTTTTCAAAAGTTTTTAAATAGAACTACTTTATAGGCCTAGCCATATAGTAAAACTAATTTATCTGTCAATGTAAATAATCTAGAAACTATATAAAAATATACAAATCACATAATATGTATTATTTTAGCACCCACTTTCATTTTCAAAATGTACTGGTTTGGAAAATAAATGACCCTAATAACAGCTACCATTTACCAAGAGCTTACTATTTATGAGGCACTGTGCTTGAATCACTTTATCAATTTATTCTTTACAACCACCCTTAAGGGTAGATATTATTATCTTCATTTTACAGAAGCCTCCACCAGTCAACAGTAAGTGCAGAAGCAGAGTAAGAATTTGCACCCAGGCTGTCTTAGTCCATACTCCCCACTAGGGCATGTTCTGGGGTGTCTTTCCCTGCAGTAACAGGACATGCTACAAACTCACCACAGATAGAATGTGCTTCCAATTAGTGATCATGGTTCTGGTTCCACTACAACCTCTCACCCCATCGCCCATGTGGCCAAGGTTGTGCATTTTCAGGAGAGCTGGCACATTTTGGAGGCCAAACTATAGCCACAAATCCAAGCAATTAACTGGCCCCAGAGAACCTAGGAGAGTCACACTTACCCCATGTCTTTCCAAGTGCATGTGCCTTTTATATGTGTAATCTCCAGTTCCGCAAAATCTCTTATTTGGCATTAAATGGTATCCTCGACACTTAAGGGGCAAACCATAAAGTACAGTTCTTGCAATAATGTGTATTAAATAGTATTCGACCTCAGACCTCACTAAATCTACAAATTCTTTAAGTCTCTATCTTATAATATAGAAGATGCTATGAAATGCAACGATAAAAGTATAAGTTTTGTCACTAAATTTAGCACTTGGTACATATTCTTCTCTGTCTTTAAGTGTCACTATTGAGCCTATGAACTCTTATCATACTATTGTGGTTAACCTAGTACTTATTTTTCTGATGCTTTCATTGTATTTCAATTGTTTCAATTATGTTTTAGATGTACAAAAGCTTTCCCTTCAAAAAGAAAAATAATGGTAGTTACTTGTTATTTGTAGTAGACAATTAGCAATCTGTGCTACCAGATAGTGAAAATACATAAAGGACCTGTTAAGTACATTAAACCAAGACTTCTTTTTTATCTACCTGGGATAACAGATTAAACTGTTACTGAAAAGTAAGAGATTTGTTTTGGATTAGGTATCTCCCAAACCATAGATTTATTTGATTTGAGACAAAGATTTGATTGCAAATAGTTCACTAGGGAAGTACAGGGCTGCCTGGTAGGGGAGCAGGAAAGGGAGGATTGCTAATTAAGGGTGTGTTGCTGAGCCGATGACTAGAGTTTAACTTCAGCAGGAAACTCTGAAGGCAAACACAGGCATTACAATCATCCCATTCAAGGGGTGAGGGATCTGGAGTAATTACACCCCAACTTCCATTAATCACTGATTGAAGACTTCTGGGGGTTGGTGTTAATTCCCCAGCATTTCCAGATAGTAGCAGTTGGAACTCTCAAGCACAATAAAATAATAAAGTCTTCAAGGAAGTGGGCAGGGCACTGATAGCATCTGCTACATCCTTCCAAGCCTAAAATATATTCTTATATCAAGTAATTATGAAAATGCTAACATGCTAACTGCCTGCCCCCCCACCCCACAACAAAACAAAAAAAAAGGGTCTAAATCTGGCAGTGATGGTAAGTATAGCTGAGGAAAATAGTTCTCCTTTTAAGAATCCTTTGCCAAACGAAAAAGTCCTTGAACATAAAATAATTTATTATTAGAAGAAAAGAACAGAAATGAAGATTTAATATTCTATTAGGCTTTGGGCTGCAAATTATTTTGAAAAAATCCATGAAATTGGCTCTATTAAAATATAACAAAGTTTTCTCAGCCCGATCCTGTCAAACAATGCCGATGAATCATTGATTGATTGAGCTCAAGGTGCATATCAACAATCAGAAACACAATTCAGCTGTATATGTCAATGCCTCAAGGAAGGGCATTGCTCCCTAATTGATCCAAACATTTTTATTTTTAAAGCAAAAAATCGAGATTTTTCATTTGTTTTTGTTTGTCGATTGGTTGGTTGGTTAATAATTTACAGACTATGCAACAGTGTTGTTCCCCAGTATATACCTACAGTAGGAGAGAGTGGGATTTGTTTGCTTCCTTGTTTGTCTTGGGAACATACTGATATTACTTACTGAGTGTCCAAAGCACTCCCTCTCTGTGGCTGCCCCCAAATTCAGACAGATGGGCATTCTGAGAGCTGCTCAAAGGAATGCAATTTTCTCTAAATATCAGATGGTAAGTCTACAATCTGTTGAAGAATTTCTCACCTAGTTTTCACCTCGGCATATCACTCACCAATTTTACATCTATCCCCCCCTCTCCAAAAAAATGATAAACATTCCTATGGTCACATCCTGGGTGGATCTTAAAGAGCATTGGAAATAGCGCATGCAGCTGTTAGCTTCTCCAAACACACAATCCAAGGCATTTAAATGCCCAGTCTGCAATGCTGAGTGAAGGACAAGAATAACAGTTACTTTTTATACCAAAGATAAATACCGGATGATGCCTGGAAAAGGGAGGGTGAGCCTCGCTCATAGGCAGAGAAGGAGGCCACCAATATCAATGGCAGGAAAAGCTTTCTGGGAATAATGCACAGACTTGACTAACACTGAAGGCCTTTAAAAAGAAAAAAAAAGTAACTTGGTTTTGTTAGATTTTGGATTGCTCTCAACTGCTTTTGCAAATTAAGAACGAGATTTTAAAATTCTTCAATAAATATAACAAAACACACTTTAGTTTCACATTTGAACAGTATGGAAGTGGAGTGTGATAAAGGGGAAAAATGATACATATATATGATATATATGATACATATACCAAGTGGGAAAAAAAACTACAAAAGAACACGTATGTCATGAGCACATCGTGTGTGTGTGTGTGTGTGTGTGTGTGTGTATTTTAATCTGTACTAAAAACTTTAGAAGCATATACAACGTTAGTTCTGATTTTCTCTGGATCATGGAATTTCAGTGATGTCCATTTCCTTCCTTACACACTTAAGCATTACTTAATTTTTTGGCATGGATATGTATTACCTTTATAATCAGAAAAAATTATGTAAGTTATATTGACTTTGAAAAAATCAGGAAAAGACCAAATAAGAAGACAGAGGAAGAGAAAATGGAAAAAAGAATGTCAATACCTCATTCATTTATTCGATCATTTGACAAAGAATTCTTCAGTCAGACACTGTGTAAGAATATAATAATTATAGACTGTGGTGGAGCTTGTTTAGGAAACAAAGGGTTCCACAAGGGGCAGAGAGTACTACATGCAGGGTGGCCAGAGAAAGCCTGTCTGAAGAAACAGTTAAGCTAAGCCCCCAAAAAATCACAGCTAACCCTACGAAGACAACGGAGAAAAAAATGCAACCATGGGACCAGCCAAATTGGGCTTACTCTGTTGATAATAAAATGTCAAGTTACCTTGTAGGTATAACAGAGCCAAACACTGCAAGTCATGTAGCCTGGACATGTGCAAAAAAAAAAAGCTCTAACACTGCGGTCCCTGATCCCCAGGCCATGGACTGGTACCGCATCCTTGGCCTGTTAGAAACCAGGCCACACAGCAGGAGGTGCATGGTGGGCAAGCAAGAGAAGCTTCCTCTATATTTACAGCCACTCCGCATCACTGGCATCGCCACATAAGGTCCACCTCCCATCAAATCAGCAGTGGCATTAGATTCTCACAGGAGCACGAACCCTACTGTAAACTGCGCATGCGCGGGATCTAGGTCGCATGCTCCTTAAGAGAATCTAATGCCTGATGATCTGAGGTGGAGCTGAGGCAGTGATGCTAGCGCTGGAGAGCAGCAGCAAATACAGATTATCATTAGCAGAGAGGTTTGACTGCACAATAAATGTAATGCGCTTGAATCATCACGAAACCACCCCTCCCACCCCCAGTCCATGGAAAAATTGTCTTCCATCAAACCAGTCCCTGGTGTCAAGAAGGTTGGGGACCGCTACTCTAACAACACCCAGAACCAATGAGTCCACCCCTTACAACCAAGAAAACCAGGACATGAGACAAGAACTCTTTCAGAAGGGAGGGGTCTGTTGGCCCAGAAGATCTGAGGCTAAAATCCACCTCAGCACACCCTACCGCAAATGGGCCTCCAATCAGACCCTGCCAAGTCAATGTTCCTAAATCCTTTCCTTCGCCCTTCAAGCCCATAAACTCACCCCAGATCCAAAATCGAGCATACAGATTTGAGCCTGCCTACTGTCTCCTTGCTAGCTGGTTTTGCAATAAAGCCTTTTTCTTCTCAAAAGGCCAGTACCATGGTGTTAACTTCTGTGCACGTGGGAAGGCGAGCCCATTTGCTCGTAACAACGGCACGTGCTAAGGGCCCAATGCAAGTATACCTGCGTGACTTCAAACTGCCCAGTGTGGCTGGAATTCAGAGAGAAAGAGGTAAAATGGAACAGGAGAGATAAGCAAGTGCCAATTCCTTTGCAGGCCTGAAAGCCAATGATAAGGAATGTATATTTTCATCTCAGTAAAAGGAAGGCCATAAAAGGATTTTAAGCAGGAGAGAGAAGTCATCTGATTTACATTTTAACATGATCGCTCTCACTGCCCAGTGGATTCAGGACAGAGAAAAGGTAAGAAGGTCATCTTTGTATTCACTGACATGGTCTACTCCTCCTCCTGCCACTTTCACCCCTGCAGTTGCTGACCGCTGAGATCCCTGGCAGCATTACATCCTACCCACATGTCAACACTGCACCCCCCACCACCAAAGTCTAATAATCCCTGTTCACTCAGCTCCCAAATATTCCTGCAACCTTCACCCCAAAGCATGAACCCATCCAAACTAAGGCCTCCACATTCTAAGGGGCCTGCCACACAGACCCCATTTACCACTTGTTCTATAGCTCCCATCAGCACTCCTCTGGGAGGATAACCCCAGTTATCACCACCTCCTTTATTCCGCTACTTACCTCCTAGTTCAAACTCATGCCACCTTCAATGTTCCAAATTCTAGGTGTCATAGTGTTTTCTTTGCAAAGGATTTTAATTCCTGGAACTGTAAAATGCCTCGCATTGAAAGGGACTTTAGAGAGATTCTGTTTCAACCTGGAGGTTTTTGTGACAAGGAAGCAGGCCGGGCGTGGTTAGAAAACGTTCTGAGCTCTCAGAGGTTAGGCAGTAGCAAAGCAGGACTCATCCCAGGATTTCTGACTTCATAGTTAGACTTCCTTGTATGATTTAAAAGCAATTTTTAGAAACACTTGCAGAGTAAAAGCGCTTCATGTTTTACAAAACACTCCAACACACACCATCTCATAGAATCATGACAGCCTCCAAGTAATAGATATAAACTGAAGTTGAGAGGATGCAGGGACCAAGCCAAGACTCAGACCCAGGTGTAGAGGACACCTTTGTCTGGGAATGTTTCTTTGTTGTTTTTCTCAAGAACATGTCTGTGGCCTTGCATGCAAGTCCAGAGCGCCCTAACCCTGCAAACAGGAGGGGCTAGAGAGTTTAGATGCAAACATCTGCTCGCCGGAGACAAAACAACAAGAACAGGGATGTGTTGAGTCGGGAAAGTGTGGGAACAAAGAAGTTGCGGTGGGACAGTTGCCAAACAGGCTGTGTTATAAATAAAGCAACTACAGCAAGAGCTTTTGCTGCAGCCTTATACCGTCTTTGTGGTGTCTGTGTCTTTTTGTAAGGGCTGCAGTCGTGTGTCTGCGTCTTTTTGTCTCTGTGTTCATTCCTCGGTCTCAAGATACGGGCCACGTCACCCAGGTCTTGCGGTTCCAAGTCCTACAGAAACTAAGAAAACTTTCCTAGTGTTAGATGAAGTCAGTCCAGGGGCATCAAAGTTATAAGTTTTCTATTTCTGCTCATTATTACTGGTTAATTACACCTTTGCATGTGTAAGTTTTACATTCCTTCTGAAGATCAGATTTTTTAAACATCCATATCTAACTCTGTCCTCATAATGCTTGGGTTTTTATTTTTTGACATGTAATAATTGTACATATTTATGAGGTACAAAGTGATATTTCAATGTAGGTATACAATGTATAACGGTCAATTCAGAGTAATTAGCATATACATCACCACAAACATTTATCATTTGTGTTGGGAACATTCAAAATCCTCTCTTCTAGCTGTTGGAAAACACACAATAAGTTATTGGTAACTACAGTCATTCTGTGGTGCTACAGAACACTAGAATTTATTCCTGCTATCTAGCTGTAAGTTTGTATCCTTTTATCACTCCTTGGCCATCTGCTCCCTCTCCTTCCCAGGCTCTAGTAACCACTATTCTACGCTCTACTCCTATGAGATCAACTTTTTTAGCTTCCATGTATGAGTGAGAACGTGCAGTATTTATCTTTCTGTGCCTGGCTTATTTCACTTAACATAATATCCTCCAGACTCATCCATATTGCCAAATATGACAGGATTTCATTTTTTTATGGCTGAATAGTATTCTATTGTGTATATATACCACATTTTCCTTTTATTCTTTCATCTGTTGATAGACACTTAGGGTGATTCCATATCTTGGCTATTGTGAATAGTTCTGCAATAAACATGGAGGTGAGGATATCTTGAGATCAGATTTTTTAATGTGGTTAAGGAGGGACTTTGTCCCATATTGGGAGTTTATTAGAATGAGGGCAAACACTTCTGAACAGAAGAAAAAACTTAATAACAAATAAAATGAAGAAAAGAGATACAAACTTTGCCAGGTTTATGATTTGGGCTAGGGTCGGATGTGGAAGCAGATCCAATGTCATTATATCAAATACCATTATCAGATGATGATCTCTAAAACTGGTTTTCTTATTTTAAGTACAAGTTAACATGGCACAATTCCACTGCAGTAAAATAATGTGGATGTCTCAGAGTTCATTATTAAAATATGTGAATTATACACAAATCGGATGATTTGAAGTATATTTTTTCAGCACGTTTGAGGTTTAGGGTTTCATATCCAATGTCAAAAATATTCTATGTGACAAAAGATACGTCCTCCCTGGTTGCTTTGCAGGATGTGGAAGAGATTACTGCTTCAGAGTAAATATATGTTGGAATGCATTGCATCCCGACGCTACAATTAGTCCTAATTCTTGTTCTGAAAATGGAAAGGGGTCAGGAGCTCTGCATAACTGACACTTAGCAGCAGCAGCAGGTGCAAGCTGGCACCCAGCACTCAGCCAGGAGATCGGCTCACTCTTGCCCTCAGAGCCCAACATAGACAAGTTAATAGAACACTTATACAAGAATGATTGTTTCCTTGCTCTTTTATTTGCTTTTACTTTAATGAGCTAAAACATTTTTTTTCCCCAAACATCAGACCTATTATTGTCAACATTCCCTTAGGGCATGCTAGGTGCAGTTGCTTTAGTGTGTTGTAAAGCCTCCCAAGTGTGAACGAAAAGAATCTGCACTTACCTCAAATACTAAGTACTGTAAGAATATAGCTCATTCCCTTTGTGAATAGTTGCTGAGCTAAGAGAAATCTTATAGGTTTATTAACTGAAAGCCCAGAGAAATGTGATTATTAGGATTTTCTTGATATTATTCATTGGACTTGGATAAATGGCTATGATAATAAATCCAGCAAACACTACTGGTTTTTAGAAGGCTAAGGAAGCATGTGTAAAGTAGCAAGTGTTCCACTGAAAAAATCATACAAAATGCATGTCTCTCTCATACCATCAAACCTGGACATTTTTCAGGACATTCTCTGTTATGCATCCCACCCCCATTCACATGTCTCAGCAATTAAGCCACCCAAGTTGTGACATGCAGATTGTGGCTGAGCTCAGTTGAGTGCTGTGGCATAGAGGAGTCACTGAAATACCTGACCTCACATACCTCTCATACCTATCCAGAGACCCCAAGATTGTGGTTCACAAATATACAGAAGGCTTACAGTATATTACCTTGGCCTTGGAGGTTTGTGCATTCCTCAAAGTCAACTGAAATCTGGAGATGCTGAATCACCTTCTCCAACAAGCACTATACCATACTGGTCACTATTTAAGATCAGGTAGGATGAGGAGTCTAAGATGGTAAGATTATATCTCTAAGATCACCATTTCCTGCTTTTTAAAGCACTGAATGGTACTTTTGTACATGGGACTTTAAGCTCAGTAAGTATTCTTGTGACTGAATAGTATCATATTCATGTTAGGTTACTTTTATTTCTTTGGGTAGGTGCACTGAAACTGTCTTTATATTTAAGATTCAGATGGGGCAGAAAATGAAAATAATGTTTGAGGGATGCAAAATAAGTAACACCAGTCAAAATGTCACACCTCTGCTTTCTTAAAAATTGAGTTTTATGTAAAGAGCATTTCATTTGCCACTGAATTAAAACAAGGTGTGGGAGCTCAGAAAAATTGAATAGGGTTATATTTTCAGGCAGTTTCTGATTCTGTAAAAAGTACATTTTATAACCAAGAAGAATGATAATCCTGTGAGCAACTTTCTTCATCTAATATTTCCCTAAGATAAAGAGTACCATGCTACAATACTAACTACATTAGTGAACTGCAGTACAAAAATAAGCAAAAAATGAACAGTCCAGAAGGGTGTCTACATAAAAGGAAACAACTGGACTAGCTTTCATCGACCATCTAGTCCTTCTATCAATCCGTTAGCAATGAAATTATTATAATTCAGATGGGCACCTCTTGGCCAAGGGCTATGGTTTTGTGGCTCTGTGGCCAGCTTGCTTTGGGCCGAGAAGACAGAAGTCAAAAAGGCAGAGCAAGAAGCCAGTGACACAGCTTCCACCATTAGAGCACTTGGCAACTGAGCCTAAAGACTTTGTCACTTGAGCCTTCCACCTAACAGCAAACAAATCATTCTGAAAGACTTGATAGCTGAATCTTTAAATGCAGCCACTGTTGCACTTCCATCAATAAGAGGCGAATGCTGAGCTTGTCAGTATTTTTCCAGAATCTTAGAACTCAGAAAGAAAGGTAAATTTAGATAAAGTTGGCAAATCTTGTGAAAAAGTGGTAAAGATCTTGGCATCCTCGTCTCTACAAGAAATTTTGGAAATCCTAAAAAAGCAAGTTAAACAAAAGAGAAGCACAGTTCAACTACATCTTTGGGAAACTTTTTCTGAAGGCTAGTGAAGAAAAAAGTTCTTAAGTACAAGCAAAATGTATTTTTTCCTTTATCTCTTTTTTTTTTTTTGGTGCTGTGACTCGGATTTGAACTGAAGTTGCTGCAGACACAACAAAATATATTTAATTATCAGAAAAACTGGGAAGTATGTTTTTAAAAATCATGGCTAGTACTCATGAAAGAAATAGGACTCTGAAAGGATAGTATATCATGTTGTGGGACAGTTGAAGTTTTAGTTTAAGCATTGATTATTCCTTAAGTTGTTACACCAAGATATACTTAGGCCTCGTTCTTATAATTTAAAGTTGTGTTTAAGATCCCTCACCCAAAATAGCTAGAAGCATGTTACTCTGATTTCCCGGAATTACAGAACTAGAAAGATATTCAAGATGATTTGTTTCAACACCTATTTATAGATGAGTGAGTGTCCTGAGACCCAGACAGGTTGAAGGTCATGCGGTAGCAAGATGAAAACTAGGACCCAGATTCCTTGACTCGGTTTAATTTACTGAATCCTGGTTGCAATTTAAAATGACAATAGTTGAAAAGATTTTGAGATTGATTCTGACAGTAATTCAATGCACAGTTTACTACCATCAGTGATTTAAAAAAAAAAAGGAGAATCAAAATAATAATACAGAAACATACCCCACAAAAAGATACCCTCAATAAGCAAAAAGTTTTGTGTCATTCTTTTTGCCCTAAATTGCCAAATACGTTGCCTAAATTCTTCATTTCCCTTTAATGCTACAGTCTAAATTAGAAGCATTGTCTTCCTTTCAAGAAAACATCCTTTAGCAGGTTTGTAACTTGCTAAATAACTGCAAATTTTCAGTGGCTTAAAACAAAAAGGGTTTTCTCACTCACACTAAATGTCCATTCTGGTTCAACAGGGCATGCTGCACCTCACCACTCAGGGAAACAGTGGAGGAGCCACCACACACAGATCCCTAGGGCGTTTCATATCATGGATTGAAAACCCCTACTCAGGATATGTTAATTAGCTTGAATTAGCCATTATACAATATATACATATATGAAAACATCATGTTGTATACGATAAATACATACAATTTTTGTCAATTTAAAAAATAAAAAACTCCTACTAAGAAGTTACACACAATTCTGCTCCCAAATAATTAGTCAAACTGGTCACAAGATCCCATCTAAACACATGGGAGTCAGGAAATGCAATATCAGAAGGCAGAAAGCCAGAAATATTTGGAGAACAGCACAAAGAACTACCACACACTGTATTTCTTTTGTCTTCTTTTTTTCTTTTTAATTATTATGGGTACATAATTGTTATATACCTTTATAGGGTACATGTGATGTTTTGAAACAGGCGTACAATGTGAATTAATCAAATCAGGGTAATTGGGATATCCATTACCTCAAGCATTTAATGTTTCTCTGTGTTAGGAACATTCTAGTTTCACTCTTTTATTAATAGTTATTTCAAAGTATACCCTAACTTATTGTTGATTATAGTCTCTTTGTTGTGCTATCAAATATTGTTCATTCTATCTAACTATATTTTTGCACCCATTAACCAACCCCACTTTATACCCCATCCCCCGTTACCATTCCCAGCCTCTGGTAACCATCATTCTACTCTGTTTCCATGAGATCATTTTTAATATTTTAGCTTCCACACATGAGTGAGAACATGTGAGATTTGTCTTTCTGTGCTTGGCCTATTTCACTCAACATAATGTCCTACAGTTCCATCCATGTTGTTGCAAATGGCAGCATTTCATTCTTTTTTGTGGCTAGAAAATATTCTGTTATGTATATGTACCACAATTTCTTTATCCATTCATCCACTGATGGACACTTAGGTTGATTCCAAATCTTGGCTATTGTGAACAGTGCTGCAATAAACATGGGAATACAGATATCCTTTCAAGATCCTGATTTCCCCTCCTTTAGATATACACCTAGCAGTGGAATTGCTGGGCCATATGTTAGTTCTATTTTTAGTTTTTGAGGTACCTCCATACTGTTCTCCACAGTGGCTGCACTAATTTTACATTCCCACCAGCAGTGTACAAGGGTTCCCCCTTTCTCCACATCCTCCCAAGCATTTACTATTGCCTGTCTTTTTGATAAAAGTCATTTTAACTGGGGGGAAATGATATCTCATTGTAGTTTTGATTTGCATTGCTCTGATGACTAATGATGTTGAGAATTTTTTCATATACTTGTTGGCCATTTGTATGTCTTCTTTTGAGAAATGTCTATTCATATCCTTTGCCAATTTTTAATAGGATTATTTGATTTTTTCTTACTGAGTTGTTGGAGATCCTTATATATTCTATTAAGAGTTATTAATCCCTTGTCAGATAAGTCTGCAAATATTGCAAAGTTAGTTTGCAAATATTTTCTCCCATTCTGTGAGTTTCCCTTTCCCTTTGTTGTTTCCTTTGCTATGCAGAAGGTTTTCAGCTTGATGTGATCCCATTTGTCCAATTTTGCTTTGGTTGTCTGTGCTTTGGGGGTGTTACTTAAGAAGTCTTTGCTCAGACCAATGTCCTGAAGCATTTCCCCGATGTTTTCTTTTAGTAGCTTCAGCTCTTAAAGTCTTTAACTCATTTTGATTTGATTTTTATATATGACAAGAGATAAGGGTCTAGTTTCATTCTGCATATGGATATCCAGTTTTCCCAGCACCATTTATTAAAGAGACTGTTCTTTCCCCACTGTATGTTTTTGGCACCTTTGTCAAAGATAAGTTCACTATAGGTATAAGGACTTATCTTTGAGTTCTCTATTCTATTCTATTGGTCTTTCACATCCCATAATTTTGAAACATAAAAAACTACACATTGACCCTCTTTGACTGAATATACAACAGTTGATTAAGTACCTAATTTTTAAATCTTAAGCCAAAAAAACTAAAGAGAACGTCACTAAGAATCAAGAACCTCCAGCAATAACCTTTGTTCAACCACCAGCTAACTGATAACCAGGCAGGTCGATCAGTTTCCTCATTTGTAAAATAAATAATGGGCGAGACTAGATGACTTCCAAGGTCTCATCTAGCCTTATAAGACCTACAATATTAACTTACATGAATTTATGAGTGTTTACAGGAGGACTCTTCACTGGTTGCATTAACAGTACTGAAATCGAAATATTTTCTCTTAAAAATACAGTATTCCATTATAGAAGTCAATTTTAAAAAACCATAAAAAAATGATTATTTGTTGGCTCGTATTTGTTTTGTTTCCTTTGTTTTACTGTGTTTTTTTAACAGTCACAGAAGCAGAAAATCTCACCTTGTTCAAGAATTATAGCATGTAGCTTACATAGGGCTTGCTCAAAGAATCTTACATGAACATCTAGAAGTAGCTTCCCTAACCAAAGCCAAAGTTTTCTGTTCATTCTAGACCTGATTATGCTTTACTAAGTCTAGATGCACAATCTTTTTGTTATTTACTTCTCTCTGCTTATATTTGTCTCTTTTCTTATAGTGTTGAGAGAATTCTAAATTCTACAAGACAACAATGTAGAATTGTATAAATATTTTTTCCGTATAGGAATCAGCTCATACACTTTACCTAAACTAAGGTCATTCTATCCAACCAATTGATGAGATATGGGCACTCGTATTTATTCCTGATCATTAAGGCTAATCTTAATAGAAATTTTTTTTTATTTTATATAATATGGAGAGAAAATAGTATAAGCTCCTCTTTGATAAAGGAAAATGTGAAATATAAAATATGACTCCCTTTAAAAAGTGAATCCATTCTAATAAAAGGTAGATTATGAAGCAAGTCATTTGAACGCAAAATATTTTATTCAGATCCTATGTTATTAAATATCTTGATCTGTGCATTAAGGAAGCTGAATGTGGAGCCTAATGAATGAAAAAACAGCCCTGGTTAGCTACTAATAAACTAAGGTGGATGGTCTGAACTAAGGCTAAAATGAACCATACTATTTTCTCTTCCACGAATGACAGATTTCTCTCTGGAGTTTCTTCTCACTGTTGAATGCAAGGAAAGGACACTCTTGCTATCCAGTTGTCTACAGGAGCCTGTTTTACCCTTCTGAAAAAGTAAACTTTTATATATGCATAAGCTTGAAGACTTACGAACCATGTTTCCAAAATCTGGCTTGAAAAGTCATTAAACATGTCCAGGATGGGAGATGATTCCAGGTCATAAATTGCACATGCTGTCCATTACTTCAGATATAGATGAACATAAAATTAACTTACTGGGTCTTAAAAATTATTTTCCTGGTAGGGCTAAGTCTTTGTCCCATGGACACTGTACAAACTTTAGTTTGGCTTCCAGCATTGGACCCAGCAGGTCGGTCTGCTGTCTCCCTGCTGCAGCTGTTTACAACCAACTTGAATTATTATAATTAAAGAGCATCTCACAATTCTGGAACCCAAAACACAGTGTAGAGCATTGTTCATTCATCTACATTATAGGAAAACAGAAATTTGTTTTGAAAATAAAGGTCTACCTAAAGCCCCAAGTCATTAAATCAGAAACTAAATTACAACTTGATGGTGGTGAAATATGAGCTCAGAAAGAACTGGAGGAATAGAATCATTAAAGCTTAAATTTTCTAACTACCTATATTAACCAAGGCAATCTTAAATTAGAAGCATTTTTCTTTCTTCCAAGTAAACTCTCTCATCTACACAATGAAGGGGGTTAGACCAGAGAAATGATTCCTAACCAGAAGACGACATCAGATTACCCAAGAAATTTTTCCAAACATACAAACCCATCCACACTAAATTAGAAGGTGTCACGCGTATTTTGAAAATGTTCCAAAAAAGGATTCTGACATAAACCTTTAGTTTGCGAATTCTAAATCTCTCCATCTCCTTCTAGCTCTAAGCGACTACATTAAAAAATGGAGCCAACGAGAAAAGAGCTCTATAGCACTGAATCCATGAGGCTCTGTAAGCAATAATAATTTACTGATTACATAGTGGCACCGTAGTGAAAGAACCACACATGGTCTCCATCTTCTGGTACAGCTGGTGGGAAGGCTGTAATATTGGATCTGTACAGTATTTCACAGATATCTTGCTTAGAAAGGGGGATGGCCTCTCATCCAGAGTCTCCACTGACACCTCTACAAGGCCTCTTTGGAAACTTAACATTTCAGTTGTGTTTTTGACTCTTACCATAGCCTAACAATGAAGATCACCCAGCTCATTTAATGTCTG
>NW_012144300.1:1149640-1150978 GCF_000956105.1 Propithecus coquereli
GGATTACAGGCGTGAGCCACCATGCCCAGCCAAAAAGAAGTCTTAAATAAATGGTGAGATATATACCAGATTCATAGATGGAAGGATTCAATATTTTAAATACGCAAATTCCCTCCAAAGTACTCTATAGATCCGATAAAAATTAAATAGAATTTCAGGGGGAAAAGTCACAAAATGAATTTAAGGACTTCTAGTCAATAAGGCATGCTGAGCTGATTTGGGAAGCCCACCTTATCCCCGCCCATCCCACATCCATCTCTGCTAACACATATAAGCTCTGGATAAAATATAACAAAATATTTTTAAATGCATAGCTGGGTAGAAAGCTACAAAGGGCAATCCTCCAGAAACAAAAACTCAAAATCCACAATGTTGATGAAAAATTGAAGACATAGAAGAAATACAGCAATAGGATATTCATCTCTTCATGTGAGATTTACATACCACATGGAGCTGGAATTAAGCACCTTACATAAAGTCAGGAGGGAGGAAGGACTAAAAAATACCACCTTCCTCTCAGGAGGGAACAGGACAAAAGCATGCCAATCGCGTTGGCTATAAATGGAAAAAGAATCACTCATGAGAAATGAGAGATTTAAGCTTGTTCAAGGCAGGAGGAAGGATTTCAAATGCACCCTAACTCCATAAGAAACTGGATCCCAAACTGAGAAAACAGGTGCAGCTCGAAAGAGGAAATGTAGAACTGCCTCACAGGGACACCACAGCAACCCAGGACATGTGGAACTCACATGCTGACGAACTTGCAGTCAGAGATAAGGCATAAGGGCAAAATAAACCAGCCTGAGAAAGGGGCGATTAGAGATGAAACAAAAAAGAGAACTTATTCCACTGAGAGTACAGATAACAGAGCACTAAGAATTTCAGTGTTTTTAAAATGTTTGACAAGGATGGAATAGAACACATAAATCAAGAAAGAGACATTATGAAATAAAAAACAAGAAGATTACAAAGAAAAATAGAGATAGACATCTATTAAAAATCCTGTTAATGTGGAAAAAAGTAGGCAATTGTAATAGATTGTATTATTAGTCAAAAATATTCCTTTCATCTTCCCCTGGGGAGAAGTTTAGTTCTGCATCTCATTGATGTTGGGCTCGGCCACTGACTTGTTTTGGCCAGTGGCCTAAATGACAGCACACCAGTTTTAAGCAAAGGCTTTAGGAAGCATCGTGAGTTTTGTTCAGCCCTATTGTGCACCGTGAGAACCTCACATCCCAGATAGGAGCTGCTGTCCTCCGTCGGCCTTTCAGCAGAGACACTGCACTCAACCTGCAGCCACTGACCTGCAATGTGAGCAAGAAATGGGAGGCCGGGCCC
>NW_012144300.1:1152888-1155706 GCF_000956105.1 Propithecus coquereli
TTTTGAAATTATCTAATATATATTTTAATTGGTTGATTAAAATGCTGATGGCATAATTTTAAGAAAAGAGTTATTGTGACATTTCTGCAAATAAATTTAATTCATATAATAACCATCTATGCCCTTCCTTTCTCTCCTTTTGGTGGTCATATATCCCTGAATAACTGTAGGTGGTTTTACATGTGTGTACAACCAGGACTTGTGAGGTATAATCAGAAAATTATGAATACTTGATCTGTTTTCTCCATTGGCTCTTTCTGATGGTTAACCGTATGTGTCAATGTGACCAAGAGATATGCAGATAACTGGTAAAACATTCTTTCTATGTGTGTCTACAAGGGTGTTTCTGGAAGAGATCAGCATTTGAATCAGTAGACTGAGTAAAAAGATTCACCCTCAGAAATATAAATGGGCATCATCCAATCCTTTGAGGGCCTGAATGGAACAAAAGATAAAGGAAGAGCTAATTCTCTCCCTTCTTGAACTGGGACATCCATCTTCTCCTGCACTCATATAACAGAGCTTCTAGTTCTTGGGCCGTCTAACCCAGACTGAAACATACCACCAGCTTCCCCAGTTCTCCAGCTTGCAGATAATAATCGTAGTACCTCTTGGCCTCCATAATCATGTGAGCCAACTCCTATAATACATTTCCTCTTAAATATCTATCTGTCTGTCTATCTATCTATGTGTGTACATATATCCTATCAGTTCTGTTTCTCTGAAGAACCTTAATACACTCATTAAGTTTATCATGTGGCGCTGGTTCTTCCCTTCTCCTTGGATTGGATTCAGAACAGTTGTCATGACTTTTCTAGTCACTCTTAAATAATGAAAACACTTCAGGTCTCTCCAAGGCCAAAAATCAATCAGTTCGGTAATCAACGTGTCCAATCTAATATAGCACTCAAACTCTTCCAACTTGATGTAAAGCTAAATTTCTTTCTTTTTTCAGCGATGGCCTACTGAATGCTGGCCACAGGTACCAGAAAAAGTGGTAGGATTCTTTTCCCTTTAGCAAATTGCTAATTTATTTATCAGAAACCAATCCCTCATTCTGAGGATGAGGTTGGGGGAGGAAGAGGCAGCAGGAAAGTTCTTCCTTAACTAAGACAAATGCAATCAACTAAGTCTGGTGATGTGGGGCTTGGCACTTTAAAGCTTACTTTTTCTCTTGAGCCCTGCGTGAGATGCTAGTGATGGGGATGGGAAGTAGAGACTCTCCCAGTCTACCCCATCCCTGGGGATCTTTCACCTGCAGATCCCTTTTTGCAGATGGTCACTTATGGCTCCTTCTTCAGTTTACTCTGCTGGGGTCCAGGAGGCCCTTACACATTACCTGAGATGACCCCAGGCCACCTCACTCTCCAATATGGTCTACATTTGGTTCCTAGGAAACAGCCCTGAACACTGTGCTCTATCAAACCATGGGACAATGCACTACATCTCTTTTGTTTCACCATCAGAGGAGCTGGCCAACAGTCACTTGCTCTTTAGATTTTTCAGGCATGAATCATTGCTCCCCTATGCCTCCCAATCTGTGTGGGAATACACATGAGACACTCCAAATGCTCTGCATAAAACCCCTTTCTCTAGACTTGGGTTTAAGGGGCAAGTACCTCACATCCCTCTCTCATAGTGGCCAGGAAGGGGGACTCAAACCCACCATCGACTCTGTAAAAATCAACTTCTAATCATTATTTTCTTGGCCTCTCCAACCTCTTTTATTGGCTGGAAGTGACCAATGAGCTAATCTGGTTCTTGAAGCTGAGTCTCCTTTGCTTCCTTGTCCAAGTCTGCATTGAGTGCTTACCCGGCTTTGGAATGTGGCCTCTACTGTCTTGAGCCACAGCTAAAACTGAAACTAAAAAGGTTCCATTTTAACCTCTTATTACATGTACACTCATATTTCTATCAAGTGGCTCATTATTTTTTTTTCAGTAAAAAACAAATATATATATGTAAGCATGTTACTGGCTCACAAACTCTAGGAAGCAGGGTTTGAACTCCCAATAGTTAAATAACTCCAGAAACCAAGGTTTAAGCACCAACCATGAAAAAGAGTAATAACAATGGGATGGGAGCCTAGTTAGAAGCATGCAGGAGGACTGAAACACAGAGTCAGAGTTCCTGACCTATATACCCTGCAGCACATTGGACTGAAGTCACGAGTTTTCATTCTTCCAGCCCTGGTTTTTGTTTTCTATGACAGCACCACGTATCATAATCACCCAAACCAGATCCCTGGGAGTTATTTTAGATTCTCCCCTCTCTCTCTCACCTGCCATATCCAATCAGTCACCAAGTCCTATTAACGCTATTTATATAACATCTCTCCCATCTAGCCTCTCCTCCCAGCCCTCCGCCACTACTTTCACTTAGGTCTTCATTATCTTTGACCTATGCTTCTTCTAAGAGAGAAGAGGGGACTTATATGCTATTGGAAAAGCATCACCAAAGAAGAAGACGTTGAAAATATTTGAGAAAGAAAAAAACTGATGAAGCCAGCCCCCTAAAGGAGAAGAAGAGATGGAACCTTGAACTCAGGGGGAAAAAAGACAAATCTTAAGCAGGAAAAGAAAAACTTCCAAGACACTTTCTCATAAAATTATTTAACTTTTTAATGTAAATATTTTCTTTCTTTTCTGAAATAATATTAGATGGTAATTTTTTTGTTTGTTTGTTTTGAGACAGAGTCTCACTGTGTTGCCCGGGCTAGAGTACTGTGGCGTCATCCTCGCTCACAGCAACCTCAAACTCCTGGGCTCAAGCGATCCTCCTGCCTCAGCCTCCCGAGTAGCTGGGACTACAGGCATGC
>NW_012144300.1:1155756-1159009 GCF_000956105.1 Propithecus coquereli
CCTAAGCTTTCCACCCTAACAATTTCCAGGTTGTTTGTTATACTGTATTATCAAAACAGAAACTGATATACACAGCTGAAGACAGAATTCATGAAATTAAAGATTAATCTGAAGGAAGCCCAGGATACAACACAGAGGGAAAAAAATTTAATGGGAAATATATGAAGGGACACAAAAACAGAATGAGAATTTCCAGTAATGCTTATAATAAACCTGAGAGTGTAGACTGGAGAAAATGGGGAATGTATTAGTGTGCTGTAGCCATGAAACAACTTACCACTAACTTAATGAGTGCTCTAGAGTCCTGGTCACATGGCTCTCACGGCATGGCAGCTTGCTCCTTCAAAGCCAGCAGGAGAATCTCTTTCCAGTGAGCTTTGACAGAGTCTTACATGATGGAACATAATCATGGTTATTCCATCATCTTCACAAGTCCCACTCACAGTCAAGGGGACCCTTGTTTTACAAGGCATGTACACCAGCAGGTAGGAATCTTGGGCCCCACCTTTGCATTTTGCCTACCACTGGGAAAAAAACAATAGCAGAAGACAGTATATGCCAGAGTCATACTTACTAGTTGGGGAACTACTTACTAGCAGGCCACCTCTAGCACTCTTGCTCTTACCAGCACCCTAAAGGATGGCACCCAGCATTCAGCAGAGCACTAGGGCAACACAACACTGCCCTTCAGATCCTAAAGGCACAGCAAGGGTTTCCTTAGAGCCACAGAAGGCTGAGTCACCTCTCTATGCCACGTCATTGCCTTTCTTCCACTCTTTTAGGCCAATCAAATATCCTATCTCTGGGTCCAAATTCCACTTCTATGGAATAAATTGCACACATTCTGTCATTATAAATACTTTATGTGCAACTCATGCATTTTTCAAATTGTCTTTTCAACTTTTAGGAACACATTAATAGAAACGTTATTTGGATTGTCCCCTTGTCACTCCTTCACCATTAAAAGACTTTGACTGAATAATAACATCGCAAATTCTGGGAAGGTAATCTGAAAGCTAATTTAAAGCCCTTTTAAAATTCTGAAAAGCTGAAAAGAGAAATCCATTAGCATTCTTGTTTATTCTAGAGTTTATTAGCTATGGGCATCATCTTTACTGTTTTACAGGAACACACACATTTGTTGGGTTCCTTTTTCAGTTGATCAGTGGCAGAATACAAATGGCAAACAATTAATCTTAGCTGTTTATTGCTTCTGCGGCTCTCTGGAACAGAGGGGGAAAATGTCTTATGTGCTTATTATACACAGGCAATATCTCAGATCATTTCCCCAGCCAGGGAACAAACTGTAAACCTCATTTTGAAATTATCTAATATATATTTTAATTGGTTGATTAAAATGCTGATGGCATAATTTTAAGAAAAGAGTTATTGTGACATTTCTGCAAATAAATTTAATTCATATAATAACCATCTATGCCCTTCCTTTCTCTCCTTTTGGTGGTCATATATCCCTGAATAACTGTAGGTGGTTTTACATGTGTGTACAACCAGGACTTGTGAGGTATAATCAGAAAATTATGAATACTTGATCTGTTTTCTCCATTGGCTCTTTCTGATGGTTAACCGTATGTGTCAATGTGACCAAGAGATATGCAGATAACTGGTAAAACATTCTTTCTATGTGTGTCTACAAGGGTGTTTCTGGAAGAGATCAGCATTTGAATCAGTAGACTGAGTAAAAAGATTCACCCTCAGAAATATAAATGGGCATCATCCAATCCTTTGAGGGCCTGAATGGAACAAAAGATAAAGGAAGAGCTAATTCTCTCCCTTCTTGAACTGGGACATCCATCTTCTCCTGCACTCATATAACAGAGCTTCTAGTTCTTGGGCCGTCTAACCCAGACTGAAACATACCACCAGCTTCCCCAGTTCTCCAGCTTGCAGATAATAATCGTAGTACCTCTTGGCCTCCATAATCATGTGAGCCAACTCCTATAATACATTTCCTCTTAAATATCTATCTGTCTGTCTATCTATCTATGTGTGTACATATATCCTATCAGTTCTGTTTCTCTGAAGAACCTTAATACACTCATTAAGTTTATCATGTGGCGCTGGTTCTTCCCTTCTCCTTGGATTGGATTCAGAACAGTTGTCATGACTTTTCTAGTCACTCTTAAATAATGAAAACACTTCAGGTCTCTCCAAGGCCAAAAATCAATCAGTTCGGTAATCAACGTGTCCAATCTAATATAGCACTCAAACTCTTCCAACTTGATGTAAAGCTAAATTTCTTTCTTTTTTCAGCGATGGCCTACTGAATGCTGGCCACAGGTACCAGAAAAAGTGGTAGGATTCTTTTCCCTTTAGCAAATTGCTAATTTATTTATCAGAAACCAATCCCTCATTCTGAGGATGAGGTTGGGGGAGGAAGAGGCAGCAGGAAAGTTCTTCCTTAACTAAGACAAATGCAATCAACTAAGTCTGGTGATGTGGGGCTTGGCACTTTAAAGCTTACTTTTTCTCTTGAGCCCTGCGTGAGATGCTAGTGATGGGGATGGGAAGTAGAGACTCTCCCAGTCTACCCCATCCCTGGGGATCTTTCACCTGCAGATCCCTTTTTGCAGATGGTCACTTATGGCTCCTTCTTCAGTTTACTCTGCTGGGGTCCAGGAGGCCCTTACACATTACCTGAGATGACCCCAGGCCACCTCACTCTCCAATATGGTCTACATTTGGTTCCTAGGAAACAGCCCTGAACACTGTGCTCTATCAAACCATGGGACAATGCACTACATCTCTTTTGTTTCACCATCAGAGGAGCTGGCCAACAGTCACTTGCTCTTTAGATTTTTCAGGCATGAATCATTGCTCCCCTATGCCTCCCAATCTGTGTGGGAATACACATGAGACACTCCAAATGCTCTGCATAAAACCCCTTTCTCTAGACTTGGGTTTAAGGGGCAAGTACCTCACATCCCTCTCTCATAGTGGCCAGGAAGGGGGACTCAAACCCACCATCGACTCTGTAAAAATCAACTTCTAATCATTATTTTCTTGGCCTCTCCAACCTCTTTTATTGGCTGGAAGTGACCAATGAGCTAATCTGGTTCTTGAAGCTGAGTCTCCTTTGCTTCCTTGTCCAAGTCTGCATTGAGTGCTTACCCGGCTTTGGAATGTGGCCTCTACTGTCTTGAGCCACAGCTAAAACTGAAACTAAAAAGGTTCCATTTTAACCTCTTATTACATGTACACTCATATTTCTATCAAGTGGCTCATTATTTTTTTT
>NW_012144300.1:1169283-1170242 GCF_000956105.1 Propithecus coquereli
TGAAAATTTAAAGCAAAATTTCATGAGGCACTTATACACTTTCCGAAAGGGGGCAAAGGGGAAGCTTGGACAAACATTCTGGCCACATTCCCAAGCTGCAGACCTGCAAGTTGGACCATGCCAAGGGTGTGGCCATGGGTAAATTGCTGTATGTAACCAGACCTGAGGCCTTTCAAAGTGTTCACAAAAGTTTTCTATGAACCTCCCAATTCAGAGAACAGTCTCTGCCTTTCGGGATCTGGAGATAAATGCAATGGAAGAATGGTGGTAAAAGAGAGAGCCTTCGCTGGGTGCAAGACTCTCTCCTAGAGTAGAGGCAACTATTCACCTCTTTATGTAAAAAGGCTTAACGTCAATCAAGCAGAATAACAAAAGCCAAAAGAAACAGATTAAAATGTATAAATTCATAAAACGAAAGATAAAACTTCTACTACTGCCAAATTATATTTGTCTCAGACTTAGTAAGAAATATCTTATATAGAGCAATGACGCAACTCTATCAGACTAATATTCACTTTTATAACATATTTTATAAGCTACCCTTTTCCTATCCTGAAATGAAATTCATAGAAAATATAGCCAAATACATACATACTATCAAAACAAAGCAATACGACACTCTAACTGTAATATAAAGAAGACATAAAGTAAATTTGAATAACGTAATACACATTTTAATTTACAACTGCTCTGGCAGGATGATGACACTAAAAGACAAAACTTCTAAAAAGCCTTGAAGGAAAAGTTATCATGTAGTAGAGAATCACTCACAGGGAGCAATGGAGAGTGTGCTAATTAGTCATATTATAGATGTCATGTGAATCACCAAAATTTCATGAAATTATAAAGAAAATTTGCTTTTGGCCAGGCACAGTGACTCATGCCTGTGATCCTACCACTTTGGGAGGCTGAGTAGAGATGATCACTTGAGGCCAGGAGTTCAAGACCAGCCTGAGCAA
>NW_012144300.1:1170292-1171510 GCF_000956105.1 Propithecus coquereli
TTATTTACACTTTCCTACCTTCCTTATACTCATTAATCATTCCACTATAGCCTTCTCTCTACCTATATCTCTCTACTTCTCTCCACTAAAACTGATGGTGGCTGAGGTCATACTAAGTTGCTAATTGCCAAATCCAATGGAAATTTCTTTTTCCTTATAACACATGGCACCAATAACTGTTCTTTTCATCTTAAATTTCTGTATTCCCTTTGATTCCCCACTTCACTCTCTCCTGCTCTTCCTCCTACCCTCTGGCCACTGCTTGTCCATCTCCTTCTGCTGACTTCTTCTCTATGTCCTCAGGGTTTCATTGTTGAAAGCCTCTTCTTGCTCCACACTCCCTCCAGGCCATCTTATGCAATGTTACTATCGTCATTCTGTGTTCTGACAATTCCAATATAATTATCCTGTGTAATCTTTACAGCTCTATGGGGTAAATATTACCTTTTCCAGGAGTTCAAACCCTGATTTCCAGGTGAAAGAAATGAGACTAAGAAAACTAAAGTAATTTGCAAAAAGTTCCATTATTAGTGCTAGGAAAGTATCCACAACCTTCTGAATCCAAAGGTCATGGTTCTTTGACTCTAAAGCAATTGTTTTAAGGATAAAATAAGATCATGTATAAAAGTGTTTGCAGACTGGAACAAAAGGTTTCTATTTCAATGAAGTTCAGGCATTTAAAAATAAAGAAACTCTTGTAGAATCCAAGATCCCTTCGCTAATCTCATCTGTCTCTTGCTCTCCCTCCCCTGTCTCTGAACTAGTAAAGCAAATCACACATTTCAACTTTTCCCTTCTCCTTTCATCTGACCATGGAGTCAGCCAGGGAACCACACTATATCCATCTTAACTCCTTATTCTGGACTAGCAGAGACTACCTCTAAGACAGAGTGCACAGACAACAAACAGTAGGTGTATGGAAACAGTGTATTTCAAAAGAAGGAGATGCTTCTAAGGAACTACCACAAATGGTGTCTACTAAAATAAAGTTGCTGTAGAGTAGAAACTTTTTCAGATTTTCTACTTAGTGGACTCAGTTAGAAGCAAATGCTGGAAGGATCCAAGATTAGGAAAGACTATTTGGATACCAAAAACATTATTGCCAAGTAAAAAGTTGCAATAGAGGTAGCAAATAGCAGATTGGAAATGACTAGAAATCTAATCAAAGTAGATGATAAGCTTGAGAAATTCGACGAATATTCAGAGAAAAGGTAAAAA
>NW_012144300.1:1174205-1184685 GCF_000956105.1 Propithecus coquereli
GTTGAGTTTCACACATTAAATACACTTAATCTGAAATATAAAAACATATGAAAATTTTCATAGTCTTTTCACAATTAGGAGATATCTCAGATATCTTGAAATGACCATTTCAGCATCTACAGACTCACACTCGACAGCTTGCACTCACTAGGGAAGCAGTGTAGAGTGTTAAGAAGAGGTACGTGTCCTTGATGGAAATGGTAACTTCTCTGAATCACAGATCTATATAAAGGTGATAGTAACAGCGACCTCTTAGGGCTGTGAAGATATTTTCTTAATGTATGTAAAGTACCTCAATAAATGGTAGCAAGTTGTGGTAACTAGAAGAATACTTCTCTATTTCTACATGGTCTCTCAAGATTGAATTCAATCCTCTCAGTGCCCATATATGCGGACAAATTCTTTGATAACTAGTGAGAAAAGAAAAATATTCACCACTAGGATCCTGGGAAAGTAAATCTTCAAGATAGAAGATCTTGAAAGATAAAAGCATCAAGAAGCCGGACTTCCAAAGGGCAAGCCTTAATGAAGTAGGGTTTTGAGGGCTAGAACCTCCAGTGATTTGTTCCATTATTTCAGATGAAAATCTTTAAGGCAGGCTGTAAAGGCTAACCATTCCTGAATGATTTCCTCAAGTAAGTCACGCTCTTCACACAACCACTACTTTACTCTTTCCCTCTCTTTACACTCATTTGTCTTCGTGTACTCCTCTTTTGTCTTTCAGTTGAAGTAGTCCCCACCCAATATAATGAAAAACCTAGGATGCCAGTTTACGTTAGTTCACTGCCTTTGTGAATGACCTACATTGCCTTTAATGCCACACTCTTCGTTGGAAAACCAGCTGAAATTTGAAACCGACTTTGCTGTCATTGCTACATTACTGAACTCATAAATAAATTCACCTCAAATAAACAAAATCCTCATTACTGAAGGAACTGGAAAGAACATACAATTTAATATCTATTCTCAAAGTTTGGATTATGGCTATGAGCACTTTGATATTCATCTGTAGGAGGAAATGATTAAAATCTAGATGACTTCTAAAGTGCCTTCCAATTTTAATACTCTATAACTCTATTATTTCTACATAGTTGAATCACTGGGAAATTAACATCACTCAATGAAACAGGCGATTTGTGATGCAGGCTGCACTAAGACCACTCTCTTCCTGGCTGAAGGTATTTCTTAGACTACTGAGCTAAAAATGTAACTGCATTCTGCAACCTATGCAAACATGTTCTAATTGATGGGAGGGGAAAAAATTCAATCCAGAGTGCCAGCAATTCCTCTGTGAGTTAGCGTGGCAGGGAGAGTGTAGGGTCAGTGAAGCATCAAGTTACAGACCAAATTAAAGGTCTGGAGAAGAGTGGCAGGGTCTAATCATCCACTGTCTGAGGCTGCCAGAACTGGATCTACCACCCTTACTCTCAAAGGACTGTTCTAGATAGACTAAGGGCTTCGAACATCTTTTTTTAAAAAAGGATTTCTAGTTCCAAACAGATCTTTATAGAATTATTTCCTTGAAGCTCTTAGTTCTGTCATATTAAAATTTCTATGAAAAAATAATCAAAACCTAATGCTCCACCACAGAGAAAAATATTGTGGATTTTGTTCCCATGGAAAACATGTGTTACATATATTTTTTTATATATATATAATTATGCAAGTCCCAGACCCAGTGTACACGTGTACACAAAAACCTTAGGAAAATAATAATAGTTTTGCCTAAACCAATAAAATGTATAACATAATATCATACCCTTTCCATAACTACCCTTGTTAAGCTAACACTTTACAATGGTCAGCAAGCAATGAGTATTTCTGCATATTTTGTGGTGTAGGTTGCAAACACTAGATCTATAGGGATGAATTAGTATCACTTTAAAAATTCAAACAGTATTTGCTGGACTTGGTTGGCTGAATCATGTGCATCTGTACTATTTTTCCTGGAGGAAAGTTAATTTTAGAAAGGAGAAAAAGTTTGCCAGGAAAACAATCACATTGACTCAATAACTAGACAGTGACTCTTAAAAGTTGAAAATACTTTACAGACAGTCTCCTGCTTGTCCTTAATATCCTTCAAAGCAAGTACTGAATATCATCCCTATTTCATAACAGGCATCTGGTTTCATAAAAAGAAACATACTCTAATATGCCTACTTTATGGTATTTTTTAAAATCAGTCCTTCACTTCAATTTTTCAAAAGGTAGACAAATAAAAATCTTTATTTTCCCTGGTAGTTACCCTCTGATAGTCTGACAGATACATATGGTTCAGGTACACATATGGATACATGAAAAGCTGCAGATGTACATCTATGACAAAGGGCAAGATGGAGAAACATCAGTATTTGTGTAAATACAATATAATTTACAGATTCTCTTAATCAATTTAGGACAGAAGAACTAGGTTCAAATAATTAAGAGTGCAAACAGGATCTAAATTAATTTATATGAAAGCTCCTCCTCTTGGTTCCTAGAAATAATAGTCCATTTGAGTCTTCAGCCTTAAAGTAAGCAACATGTAAAAATGCCAATAACCTGCATTAGATTATTAACAAAACCTCAGTCAAGGGAGCAGTGAAGGAAGATTTCTGATTCTCAGGAGAATAGGCCTCAGTCCTTTCTAATTGTCAGAATACTTGTAAAGGAATTCTTACATTTTAAAATTTGATGTTTAAAAGCTAATTCTTTAACCAGGTCTCTTAGAAGTATGGCATTTTTCCCCAGCCTACATTTGAGTTTCAAATTAACGGTTAATCCTCCCTTCCCAAAATTGCCACCCCAGAACCAATAATACCACACCAAACTGATCAACTTGAGGGGAACTGGCTGTCGCTCTTTTCACTCTGTTTTTAGCCTCTATTCACACTAACATTTCCAGGTGATGCTTACCAACATTGGGTGCCCCGGTCACTCCCTCGTGGACTTCACAGATACTGGGGCAGCGAGAGCCACCACGATCACCTGAGGTGCTTTTTAAATTTGCACAGACCTGTGCGTACACCCACACCCACCCCAGAATTCTCAATCAGGATCTCAGGGTGAGCACCTGATTTTTTTCCCCAGCTCCTGCGTATTAGCTATTGGTTTAACCTGTGATAAAGTTCTAGCACCCAGTCACCCTGCAATCCTTGTAAACTTCTCACAATATTTAAGAGCCCCAACCGGTGCAAATAGAAAAGATAAGATGGTACATTTACCTTGATCACTAGCCAATATTCTTTTCAAACTTAGGATAGTAACGGAAGAAAAAAAAAAAGGTATGTTCAAGAAGGAGAGGAATTGTGACATTTCAGCCTGGAAATTATTGCAGACCCTAGGAGAAATCGGCGAGTCTGTGTTCAAGCCACAAACCTGGAGAAGGTGGAAGACCTACCGCCTTCCCCAGTCCCCAGAGCAGGGGACGCGGGGTTTCGGGAGCTGCCCCGGGAAAGGGGAGAAACTGAGGGGTGGGGCGTGGAGAAGAAGCGGGGGTCCCGCCTGCCACGGTGCGGAAACGCGGATCGCCAGGGTCGGAGCCCCTGTGGGCCGCCCGCCGGGGCGTCAGCGCGGCGTTGAGGGGACGGAGAGGGGGTTGGGGGGGGGAAGAGGTGAGGAGGTGACAGCCCTGGGGAAGCCGAGCTGGCCCCTGGCACGGCGGGTCCCGGCAGCGCGAGGGCGAGCGCAGCACCGCGCGCCCCCCTTACCTTGCGCCCGAGGTCGGAGTATGCAGCCGGGAGCCCGGGAGCGGCAGGGCGTGCGCCGGCTCGGGTCCGCCGTCAGCTTCTTCGGGCAGCCGCTTCAGGTATCAAAGGCATTCGGGTCTCCTAGCTACCAGCCCCTCGGCGCGCCTCGAGCCCCCTCCTCAGGCCCTCGCCCGGGCCGCCCTCCCTCCTCATGCTCCCACCCGCGCCGCCCTTCGCCCCGCTCCCCTCCTCCCCGCGAGCGCCGCCGCGCCTCTCCCTCTGCTGTTTATTCCGAGAGCCGGGGCCCCTCTCCGCTGCCTCCCTGCCGGCGCGCGCACCTCCCCCAGAAACGCACTCTCTTCAGGAAGGAGGCTGCGAATGAGGTCCTTGAAATTCTTCGGAGAGGGACAACTTTAGAAAACCCTTTTAAAATCTTTGATCTGCCCAAGGACGTTCAAAGTAGGGCAGCATTTACATTCATCCCCTGCCTCTGTCCTCTGTCTCGACCACAACATCGTTTAACACTTGAGAGGCATGTAAAGATTGCGCTCTGAGACTCTCCAACCACTCATTTTAATTTTTCCAAAATAACTCCTTCCATTGTAGTGTTTTTACACTGCAGACATCCCCTCTATTTAAACTTCGGTTGCCAGGACGTTAGATTGGCCTCGGGAAGGATACGTTCAGCCGCACAAGACAGGGCAAGTCTTTTTTGCCAGCACTGTTGATACCTGCCACCTGTCGTCAGGGCCCTGAGTCAGGGCAAGAGCGGTTAATTACACTCTGGCTTTGGTTACTGAACATGCCCGGGAGCCCTCCGTTCTCACTTGAGAGAGACTCGGTTCTGAGGCTCGGGTTCTGGGTAGGAGCAGGTGGATGTGTTCGAAGAAGAGCGTTCTAATGGAGAACGAACTAGCATGGGCAGAGCTTGCTGAATAATATAGAAGGTAAGGATGGGAAGGGATCTGGGAAACATTACCGTATCGCTAACATGCGATACGGAGCTGGGAGTGACATAATCTCAACTGGGAACCTGGAAGGTGAATTGTTAAATGGCACTCCACTTATTCACTCAATCGTTCATTCATTCAATTATATATATACAGAAAGAGAGAGAGAGAGAGAATAGGTTAAAGGCAGTATAACATTATTCAGTCAGTCATGTTATAATTTAAAGGCTGATAGAAATTAACTTCTTAACCAGTTTGGACCAGAGCCTTGAAAAATGCAAATAAGTATTAAAGAGACTCCATATTAATCCACTATCATTTCTAAATTTGTCAAATAACTTTCGAATCTCAGGGCTGAAAAAAAATAGGCACTTACTAAAACTGTCAGGTTTCTCTAATGTGTAAGAGGTAGGTATTAGAAGATAAACTCACCAGATAAGTTACTGCAACTGAGAGGACCAACGTAGCTGATATAAGCAGAGGTGGAGGGGAAGAGGGGGCAGTAAGTACAAAGAAGGACTGGCATTCTTATTCTTTCTGCCAGCATTTATTGAACACTTGCTAGTGCAAGACACTGCTGGGTGCTGGGAGTGGAAGAGCTAACAGAAAGACAATGTCCCTACCCTCAACAAGCTGAATGGGGAGGTGGGTAGACAAGGAAACAGGCCATTAAAAGTAGCTGTTCTGATGGAGGATGGCACACATGGGAGGCAGTATACACGAGACCTGAAGAGTAAGTAGAATTTGGCCTGCAACAGGAGAGCAGGAGAAGAGTTTTCCAGTAGGAGGAACAATATGGAGAGGAAGCCAAAGGTAAGAAAGAACATGGCAATTTAAAGAATTTAAAGAGGTTCACTATGGCTGGAGGATCCTTTCTTGAATGCAGGTGTCTTGGAGGAAAAATGGAGAGACAAGGCTGGAGAGGTGAGCAGAGGCCAGATCATGTAGAGTCTTCTAGAACATGTTTCAAAAAATTGCACTTTATTCCATAGATGATGAGGAGGCATTGAAATTTTATAGGCCAAGCAATAATGAGATCATATTTTTGTCTGAGAAAGACTACTGGCTGCAGGTGGAGAATTAATGAGGATGGCAGGTAGGGACAAGAGTAAGAGGACAAATCAGGAAGAAGAGCTCTAACAAGGACAAAGAAAACAAATGTTGAGATCCTCCTTCCTTTGTGGAATCTAAGCTCAGTTCCATGACAAGTCCCTAAGAGACAAGACTTCCTGGAAGGGAGATGTGGAGGAGGGAAGGTCAGTGGTCGCAAACAATCAAGAAACAATAGAGGTAAATAGAAATTAGAGATAGAGAAAAGATGGTGCTTTTTTTTTTTTTACTAAATATCTAAATATTTATATAATGACTCTATCTCACACAGTTCCAGGATACAAAGAGTGTTGACTTGTAACTGAGCAGTGGAATAAATTAAAGGGAAATTTAATATCCCAAATTTCCTACTGTGTAACGGCAAGCTAGCATGCTCCTACCCCTGCTCCATCTCCTTTTGAGAGTCATTTTATTTCTATTATCCCTCACTCAGCCATCTAATCATTTTATGACTGTCCTCAATTTGAACCCATCTGTCTGAAATCAAAGTCCACACTACTTCCAGTAGGCTATGCTCTCTAGGTTTGCTAAGGTCTACACAGCTCTGGCTGCCCCTGGGAGCTGAGTCACCTCTCTGTAACCATGGTGGGCTGGACTCAGAAGACCTAAGGGAAAGTGCAAGTGCTAGGGCCACTAGGAGGTCCCGGGGCTCCCCTGCTAAATCTTCCCACCTGACTCTGACAGCAAATGGGCAGAGGTGAAAGGAAGGGGGAAAGGCTGGTTGGCCTTTTTAGGAGAGCAGAGCCAGAGCAGGCCAGCCAAACATTTTACCCCTAAATCACTCTCTTTGTAATTTTTTTTCGGATCATTTGCTACCTCTGTCTCTCAGTTTGGTTCTCAATTTTCCGTCACATTTTTTTCATTTCCATTTCTCCTCTTTTTATTTCAACTCTCTCTTTACTTCTCTTCGCCTAAATTGCTTAGTGGTAACAACAGGGCTAGCACCTGGCCAAAGGCATGGGTATACACAGGTTTCCTCAACAATCTGGAACTGGGAGTTGAATACAATCAGGAATTCCTGTTCTTCCCTGTATTAGAGTTCTCCAGAGAAAGAGAATCAATAGTATATGTGTGTGTAGATACATACATATATATAAAACCTATATATGTATATATACACACACATATATATGAGAGAGAGAGAGAGAGATTGATTTATTATAAGGCATGGCTCATGTGATTATGGAGGCTGAGAAGTTCCACAATCTACATCTGCAAGCCGAAGACCCAAGAAAGCTGGGTGTAGTTCAAAGGCCAAGAGCCAGAGAGCCGATAGTATAGATTCCAGTTTAAGTCTGAAGGCCCGAGAACCAGGAACACCAAGGACAGGAGAGGATCAATATTTCAGCTCAAGTAATCACACAGAGAGTGAATTCACCCATGCTCCACCTTTTTTGTTCTATTCAGGCCTTCAGTGGGTTGGATGGTTTCCACCCCCAGTGGGGAGGGCCATCTGCTGCACTCAGCCCACCAATTCACATACTATCTCTTCCAGAAACACCCTCACACAGACATACCCAGAAATAATGTTTAACCAAATATCTGGGCTTCCCATGGCCCAGTCAAGTTGACCCATGAAACTAACTGTCACACTGCCTTATCTGATCCTCATTCATCTCCATTCTTCTCTCTCTTCCTATAGAATAGGGTTTCTCCAGTTCATGTGGCAGAAAACTTGTCCCTATGGTTTCTAACTTTATATGCTACAAATCCAATTACCAAGTAGAATCAATTTTTTTCTCAATTCCAAATTCCCAGAGAGAGGACTAATTATCCTTACTCTGGTCAGAGTCATGCTGTTAAAGACATGCCTACAAGAGTTCTTCATCTAATTATATGGATGGTGGCTATAGGACTGGAAATGAGGATGGGAAGATATTTGAGGAGGTTGAGGGGAAGGGCAACTCTTTAGAAAGGATACCCTAGGAAGACAATTCAGTAGATGTTCACTATAAAAGCAGACATGTAAATAAGTAATTATAATTTCATAAGTACTGTAATAAAGATACGAACAAAGTACTAAGGGAGCACAAAGGGGAAGGAGTCTCAGCTTCAGAAACAGGCATGCTTCTTCAAGAAGACAATGTTTTGAGTCTTAATAGATTAATCTGTGTTTGCCAGATAAACACACTAGCTAGTCTGTAAGACTTGCAGTCCTTGTTTGGTAAACTAGTTTTTACTAGGGAAAGTAAGAGAAAGGATGAGGCTTCAGGGAGAGAGACCAGTAAGGAGACAATTATATTAATAACAATTTAGTTGAGAGCTGATATGGCCTGAAAGAAGAAGGGGTGGGAATGAGAGATATTTAGAGGTTTAAAATCCAGAATACTTGATGTGGGGAGTTGAAAAGAGGGAGAGGCCAAAGATAACTTCAAATACTCAAGCTTAAACAACAAGGTGGACAAGAAATAAATTAAATGAATCAGTAGAAAGAGGAGATATTTGCTAGAAAAGAGAATGGGTTTAGTTTTTAATGTTGAACTTCAGATATTGATGGGATATTGAAAGAAGGTATCAATAGGCAGTTGACATTAGTATGATAGAAAGTAAGTTACTGAACATACTGATTTGGACTTTATTAGTCTAGAGGTCACTGATATCATGGGTGTGGATAGAAACTAAGCAATATTATACAAGTATTCAAAAGAGGCCTTTCAACTAAACTATTTGGAAGTTACTCTTCATCTTTATGAGAGCAGGTTTGATGGAGTGTTAGGAAAAGTAAGTACATTGAGTTACATCAGAGTTTCTCAATTTCAGCACTTTTGGCACTTTGAACCAGATAATTCTTTGTCCTAGGGCTGTGTGCATTGTAGGTTTAGTAGCATTCCTGACCATTAATCACTAGATGCCAGGAGCACTTCCTCCCAGTTTTGACAACCAAAAATGTCTTCAGACATTATCAAATATCTATAGTGTCTCCGCCTCACTTGAGAACCATTGCATTATACTGAGATGTGAATGGGAGAGAGATATAACAAATGTATTTTTCAAAAAAATATTATTAGGAGGTAGCATCACCTTTTTCTTTTCCTAATTTGAAAACATCTGTTCATTCTAAATTTAATTTTTTAAACCCAAGCAGCCTGTGGAACAGGCACGTTTCTCTAGTTCCCTTAAATGAAGAATAAGTTATAACAAGAAATGTTTTATTTATAAAAGCCTTGTTAAAAGTAAGATTTATAGAAATATTTTAGTTAGACATATCTATTTTCTATGATAATATCCCATTTTGACAGTCTTAAGACAATGTTGATATCTAGCCAACTTGTAGTGGAAAACATTTTTCAGACTGTGATGTTATGATTTGGCCAACAGTGATGGCATTAAATATAACCTAAGCACTGAATCTTAGTCCATAAGCACAAAAGCCCCTTTCTACAAAGATGACCTCCTTATTTTATATAAGGAGAAATAACACCAAAGCTCTATGCCTCTCTATTTCTTTAGTCTTATTCCATAGAACAGTTGATAAGATAATTAAATACAAATAATACTCAGTAAATTTAGAGCAAAATTAGTTACTAGGAGCAAAAGTTTGATAACCAGTCATCCTTTGTTCTCCAAGTTTTCTAAGTCTGGCCACCATTTCCCTTACCTTCTCTGACTGCTTACCTTGAGTAGTGCTCTCTGGCCATTGGCAAGCTAGGACATCCAGTTTATTATCAACAAACTGCATATTGTTGCATTCAGATATTTTCAAATCCAATCTCAAATTAAACTGTATACTTTGGTTAACTCCACCAAAATAGAGTATGATATCTTGTTTTTAGAAGAACCAAATGTGTAACTATATTTATATTTATGACCAGGTTTAAAAAAGAATCTGGTCATCAGCTTATTCAATCCATGTTAATTTACTGAGTTGGTAGGTATTGCTAGACAGTCTTTAAATAGCATCCAGGCGACAGACTCATGCCACTAAGAACCAACAGAGGGTGCATTTCAATTAAACAAATATTTTAAAAGTATTTACTATGTGTCAGCCACCATGCCAAACACTAGGATGAAATAATAAAACATGCGCAGGGTCTCTGCCCAGGAAGCTTACAGTCTGGGAAAGACCGATCTATTTATACAAGAGCTACATACGTGAATGAGAAAGATCGATATATGTGTGCAACCTATGTTAAAAACTTCTCAAAGACAAAAAGAGAGAAATGTTAAGAATGAGGGTTTTAATAATTGCCAAAATAAATCTAACATATTTTCAGGCACATCCCTATCCATCCCAATTGTAACAGATATGGTTGCAATTATTAGCCCTCTGTGGTGGAGACAGCAATACTCATCAACTATTCCCTATGTGCCCCCATTTGGTCTAGATTCTTTGTGGTTAGGTGGGATCATATGACTGATCGGGCCACTGACCAATGAGCAGAATCATAGAAGAGCAGCAGGTATGAGTTCTCCTGCTCTCTTCCCCTAGACAGTGAACATGAAGGACTTGTGTTAAGATAGTAGATCTGTAAGATCAAAGTAGCCTATAGCAATGAGTTAGCCACATGAATGGAAGCCCTGGAGAGTTGCCTGAACTGACAGAGAGCTTTATAAAGCAAGAATTAAATTTTGCTTATTAAAATAGACTGTTTTATCCTGACTATCATACCTTCTCATCACATTAATCAAAAAATATTCTGGGGAAAGGATGAAACAAAAAAGGAAAACTACAGACCAATATCCCTTATGAATATAGATGCAAAAATTCTCAACAAAATTCTAGCTAACCGAATCCAGGTGCTTATTAAGAAA
>NW_012144300.1:1193855-1195545 GCF_000956105.1 Propithecus coquereli
TCAGCGTCGGCCGCCGCCGCCGCCGCCTCCCGGAGCCTCCTCGTGCCCTCGCGCGCCAGGCCCGCGGCGGCCGGGACCCGTGGTGAGGGCTGCGTCGGGGGACTGGAGGCCCGGCCGCCCCCGCCGCGGCCGACGGGGAAGGGACGCAGCCATTTGGACGGCAGCCCGGAGCGGGGGAGGGGACGCGGAGCGGCCGGCAGCAGCTGGGGCCGGGAGGTGGACCGCGCAGGCTGGGGGCGGCGGCGGGAGGGGCGGGAGCAGTTTCCCGCCTCGGGGAATCCCTGGACGGCGGGCGGAGCCGGAGGGAAGCAGCCCCCGGGGACTGAGTGGTGCTGTCCCGGCTGCGGGAGGAGGCAACTTCCCGCGGCTCCCCGGTCCCTGGGGCTGTGACGGGTCGCATCAGTCTCGGAGGCTGCCCGGTCCGGGCCTCCGGAGCAGGGGGACCGAGACGTCTGCTTCCTCCCCGCCCGCAGGTCCACAGCATGTCCTCCTCGGCCCCTGCTGCAGAGGGAGAGGGAACCCCCACCCAGCCCGCGTCCGAGAAGGAACCCGAAATGCCCGGCCCCAGAGAGGAGAGTGAGGAGGAGGACGAGGACGACGACGACGAGGAGGAGGAGGAGGAAGAAAAAGGTGGGGGAAGTCGCATCCCAAGTGTTGGATTTTTCGGACTGAAGTTTTTTTTTTTTCCCAGGAAGCAGTTTTCTTGCTCTTTTGGTGCTTAGAATCATTAAATCGGAGTGATTTTTCAGCAAGAATGTATGCAAAAAAATCTATCAGCTTTTGTGTTGAGCAGTGGCATAGAATTGATTTTGTGAGTTCCAATTTTTAAAATATTTGTTGGCGTGTTTATGATGTATTTTGGAGTACAGCTGACTTCTTGCCTGCACTGTACGTTCATAACACTTCTTTTGACAGGAAGTTTGTAAGTTTCAGATCTGTTTTTAGAAATCTGTGTGCACCTTGAAGTTGCTAAGTGAATGTTTTTTAATTTTGCTAATTTCACTGCACATCTTTTGCCTTTTAAAGTTATTGTAAGGTCTTTAATCACACGTTAAGATTTAAGAGAAGTTATTAATGCTAGTTTTGGAAGTATTTTAATATTTTAAAATATTTTTTGCACTTGCCAAAGCTCCTTCAGAGGAGAGTTTTTCTCACAGGGAAACACCGGTGAAAGCTGTTGCTATTTGAGAAAGTAGTTGAAAATGAAAAAAGTGAACTAGGAAAGAAAGTTAAACGTGAGCCCAGAGCTGTCTTGGTTTCGGAGCTGCATCTGCCCTACATGAGGGCAATATTAACCCTTATTTGGCTGGAGGTGTTAAGGAGTGGTACTCTGTCAGTTTATCCAAGATGCACGCTGCAGCGCCAGCTTCCTGAGATGTGTTCAACCATTTAAAAATCCAAGTCATGGCTCTTAGCATTTTTTCATATTAGCCTAGTCTAGGTTTATTTCGGATATGGCTACAACTTAGCCAAACTTGTGAAGAGGTTGACGTTCTCTTCCCAAACTCAGATTTAACTGCTAATTTCTTTCAAGCCTCAATAAGCCCATGGTCAGCAATTTATAAATACAATCTGGATTAAGATTACAAGGTATGCTTTTTGTTTGTTTAGTGTGATATGTGCCCTGAGAAGGGAACATGTCCATATTTAAGTACAGCACTGCTTTTTAATTATAAATTTTGCTTAATTA
>NW_012144300.1:1206780-1210652 GCF_000956105.1 Propithecus coquereli
AAAAAAAAAGAGAGAAAAGAAAAGAATGAAAAAAAAAAGTATTCTGGGTCTTCATAATAAGAGTTTATTTTGGCTTGCATTCATTCATTTAGCAAATACTTATTGACCACCTACTATGTGTTAGGCAATGCTTTTGGTGCTGAGAACAATGAACAAGACAAAGTCCCTGCAGCCTCAAGGAGTTTACATTATAATGAGGAAGACAAATAATAAATAAACAAAAATTTCTGGTAGTGATAAATGTAACAAAGACAAATAAAGATCTTATTTATTGGTCCTGTCCCCTTTGTAAGTCTCACCCTTCTCATGTCCTAACTTTCCTCCCTACTCAGCTCAGACTCTATGGTCTATCACTATCTTCATTGTCTTGTGCATATCCTCAACTCACTTACCCTTCTCCCCTTTCTTCTACTTGCCTGGCAAAATCTGAACCTGATTAAATGCTTTTTTTTTTTTTTTTTTTACTATTTTTGCTCCTCATTTCACTGAGAAACTTAAGTAAGAACTTCTAAAACTCCTACCACATCTGCCAAACCCCACCCTGAGTCTGTACCCAAATCCTCTGTCTTCCCTCCTGTTATTTATGTGGAAGCTGTCTACTGTCTTGTTTAACGACTACTCTTCCACTTGTGCACTTGATCCCAACTCCTCTCATCTCCTGTGGCAGACATGGAGATGTGCCACCCAGATCCCTCTTCAAAGAAGGATCTGTTGCCCAGCTGCAGAGCCCGTGGTCAGCAGACAGCCTCTGTCTGTCAGCTCCATCAGGGTCTGCCAGGGCTGTAGTCACTTGACTAGGTCATACCCTTCCTGGGGCTGCCTGCATGCAGTGACTGGGCAATGTGGGGGTAAAAAACCCAGCCAGTCAGGGTATCCTGAAGAGCAGTACTTACTCCAGAGCTCCCCATGGGGTTGGCTGAAGCTTTGTCAAGTTAGCTGTGCAGTTTGACCTCTTCTTCTGCCCAATCTTGCTTCCCCTCCTTTCACAGGTCTTGACCCCTAATAATCATATGGTTTCCCAAATTCTGTTTCAGCATCTGCTTACAGAGAACCCAATCTAACATATCTATTTTAGGTTGGTTCCAGCTACTCTCTTGCATCAACGTCCCCTCTCTACCGATTCATCCCTATCATCACACATACAATAACATCTTCCTTCTTAAAAGCCAAACTCCCTCTGAGCTACTGCTCCATCTCTTTGCTTCCCTGTACAGCGCAATTCCTGGAAAGAGTGTCTGAATCCATTCCTTGCCTACCTGTCTCTCTAAATCCCCACTCCTGGCACCTTCACACACACACCACCTCACAGAAATAGCTCTTGTCCGTGTCACTGATAACACAACATTGTTATATCCAATGATCAATTCTCAGTTGTCATTTCACCTGACCTTTTAGCAGCATGTGACCCAATTGATCACCCTCTCCTCTGAAAACAGTCCTTTGTCACTTGGCTTCTGGGACAACTTTCATTTGATTCTCTTCCCACTTCACTGGCTACATTGCTCCTTCTCATCTCCTTTGCTAGCTTCTCTTCCTCTCCTGAACCTCTAAACATTGGAGAGCTCCAGGGTACAATTTTCAATGCGCCTCATCACTACCTATATTCACTCTGCTAGTGATCTCATCCAGGCTCAGGGCTTTAAATACCATCTACATGTTGACAACCGCTAAATTTATATCTTGAGCTAGTGCTTCTTCACTTGAATGCCAGATTCTCAAATCCAACTGCCTATTCTGAATCTCCATTTAGATGATAACAGGAATATGTCTAAAACAAAAGAACTGAGTCCCACTTCCTGCACCCCGCCTCAAAAAAGTCCTGCCCATCCCCACCCCTTGAAGTCTTCTTCATCTCAATAAATAGCTACTCTGTTCTTATGGTTGTTGAACCAAAAACCCAAAGTCATCATTGACATCTAGCTGACTCTCATCCCCCACATCCAATACTTTAGAGAATGCTTTAGAATATATGTATCTCTGCTGTTCTGATTTCCCCAGGATCTTTTCAAATGCTATCTTATTAATAAGACTTTCCTTAATCATTGAATATACAAAATAAAATCCCATCCACCCTTCTGGTACTTCCTATCTCCTTTAACTTGCTTTACTTTTATAATGATTTGTCATACAATATATTCACTTGTTCAGTCGTTCATTGTCTCAACTAGAGTGATAATGTAAGCTTCAAGATGGCAAGCACTGGGTCCTGCACTAGCTCCTGGTGACCAGCAGAGGGTAGGAGCTCAAATAATATTTTTGAATGAATGAATGAAAAACAATAGTAAGGAAATAGTGATAATATTGGGAGAGGAGAAGCACTTGAGCTGAGAGCTAAATGATGCGAAGGGGCAAGTCATATGAAGATCCAGAGGGAAGAGCAGTGCAGGCAGAAAAAAATTTAAGTGTAAAACTCAAAAGCGGAAATGACCTTGGCCTTACAGAGGAACATCAAAAAAGGCCTGTGTCAGGACCTGTGTCAGAGATGAGATCAGAGAGATTGTCAGCAGCTGGATTATGTAGGACTTTATAATCCATGATAAAGATTTTGGATTTTATTCTAAGTGTGATGGGGAACCATTGGAGGGTTTTAAACAAGAGAGTACCCAATCTGGTAATTTTTTTTTTTTTAAAGATCACATTAGCTGCCTGCCCTATGACTAGTGGGGGTTGACGGTAAAGCAGCAATGTCAAAGGCAGGCGGCTGACCAGTGAGAGGCTGCGTTATAATCACAAGAAGCACAAGAAGAGAGTGCATAGGATTTGTAGGGAATCAGTAGGATGGGAAATGGTATAAAATTTAAGGGTAGAAACTACAACATTTGCTTATGTTTGGGATGAAACGCAAAAGGAAAAGAGAGGATTCGAAGAAAATGTCGAATTTTTGTGCTGCAACCAGGAGTCCATTCAAGCAAATTTAACTGCTAGTATTTCCATTAAGCCCACTGAGTAAAAGGATCCTTTGGGCAGCTAGTGGTTGAGGAGTTGGGAGAAAATGAAGGAATCACATACAGAACAGGAGGAAAAAATACTGAGTTGAGTTTTTGAAATGTTGAGTGTAAAAGGTATCTGCGGAGACGGCCTAAAACTCTGGGAGAAGGGTCTAGACTAGGCAAATACCGTATTTCCTCTAATATAAACAGAGAAGGGGGAAACGGGGGAGGGAGGAGGGAACGGGGTGGGGGGAATTTTTCCCTACTTTTACAGGTGTGCAAATCTATGTCGCTGGTTATACAAACCTTTACCGTGGTACGGTCTTTTTCCTTACTGTGAACCTTACCGGCGATGGGGTCTTCAGAAATACAGAACACTTGGGAGTCCTCACCCAGCATGATCTCTGGGACACTGAGATCACTCTCATTTAGTAATTCCCCTCCACCTCTGTGAAATACTCTCGCTAGCGACTTCAGGAGATTTCTAAACTTCTTTACCAACACCCGCCGCGCCCCTCCTCGGCCCAGGACTGCTCATCATCTTTTCTGGGCAGCCACCGCCGAGACAATAAACACGCAGGCCCCCTAGCGACCTTCCGTTCCGCGCGGCCAGGCCGGCTCGCCGCCCGCTCCCGCCCGCACTCCCGGCCCGAGCGCCGACCGGACGACAGGCGCCGCCCGCGCGGACCCGAGCGCGCGCCCCTCCGCCCGCAGCCCGGGCGACCTCCCGCGGCCCCGCCCGCGAGCGCGAGCTTCCCGCGGAGGCGCCCGGGCCGCCTCGCCTCCCCCGCCCCGCGCCCGCCAACTCCCAGCTCGCGGCCCTGATTGGCCGCCGCATTCCCGCTCTCCTTCCCGAACCGCCATTTTGAAAATCTTGTTGATTCTGGGGAGCAGAGCGCGCGGCGCGAGCGTCACGCCAGACAGCGGCCCGCGCGCCTTCTC
>NW_012144300.1:1212467-1242718 GCF_000956105.1 Propithecus coquereli
TCTTTCTGTGAGGGCAGAGTTGGGATACCACAGAGATGGTGAATTTTCTTTATGTCAGGAAAAAATTAGATAAGTCAGGTGAACAGACTATAAATGACCAACACAGTGATGCTTGGAGGACTGGTGGTAGTTCAAAGAATCCTATATTTTGTTCTAGATGGGTAAATTGTGATTTTTTTTTTTGAAAAAGAAAACATGATTGTGTAAAAACATTTGTCTCCTAACGGTTTTATAGTTCTGATTCATGATTGTTCTTTTTACTCATTTGAGGTGTTTGTGGGACAACTAGAATTGTGAAAGTCTTTTTTACTTAAATCTGAATATTTAACTCTAGCACTGAGGCATCATGGAAGCAAGGCAGTGAAATCAGAGAAGTCTGTGCTAAATAAAGGTCAGATTAGCCAAAACTGGCAGTGATTTTGGGGGAGGGGGAGATGAGAGAAATAACTTGTAAAAGATACTCCTAGGTTAATGTCTTTGGCAGCTGGGTGGATGGTATTAGTGTTTTGTGAAAAAAACATTCACTGAGATGAACAAGTTTGGAGATGAGTATGACTTCTGTTTTGGATGTGTTGAGTTTAGGTGCCTGTTAAGTGGAGCTGTCCAGGTGGCAGCCAGGCATATACATTCAGCCCTCCATGTCCATGGTTCCTTATCTATGATTTCAACCGAGAATGAATAAAAAATATTTGAGGAAAAAAATGGATGGTTGTGTCTGTACTGAAACATGTACAGATTTCTATTCTGATCATTATTCCCTATACAATACAGTATAACTGCTGTTTACCTAACATTTACATTATATGAAGTGTAAGTAGTCTAGAGATGATTTAAAGTATACTAGGGGATGTTCATAGATTATCTGCAAATAATACACTATTTTATGTAAGGGATTAGAGCATCTGTGGGTTTTGGTATTGGGAGTGTGGGGGATCCTGGCACCAGTCGGTGATGTGTGCTAATACCTAGGGGTGACTATTGGTTGATAGGAATCTCAGAAGAAAGCTCTGGACTGGAGATTGGGAAGTTACTAGGTTATAGCTCGTAATCAGAGGCAAACAAATGGTTTAAATCATTGAGGGAGAGGAATTTGAGTGATAATAGGGATTGCTTTTGTGTTCTTACTCTTCAGTCTGTACAAAGTGGCCGGAATATACCTGCTGATATCCCTTCCTCCTGACTCTTCCTTTCTGTGCAAATCCTCATATCCCCAGATCTTACCTGTCTTTCAAAGCCAGCACCAGTGCTTCAATGCTTTTTCTCCAGACCAAAAATAATCAATCCCTCAACTCACAGAACTTTTATTTGTATCTTTAAGATGTTTTATCATCTTCTACGTTGAAGTATAACATACCTCATTTCTCTGGTAAACATCTCTTTCAAAAGATATTCAATGTCTTAATCATCTATTCATCCCCTCTTAGTACTGAATGTAGCTTTGCACAAAACAGGTATTCATTCGAATGAATGGAAGTACCTCTAATGATACAGTGTTTGTTTATCTGATTTTATTTCAATGAGTAGGTAAATTATTTTAGATAAATGGAGCTTAATGTTTTAAATTTTAAAATATATGCTGTATATTTTCAAAAAAAAATTTTTTAAGCAGTCTGGACTAAATAGAATTTAACTTTATTCAGAGTGATTTATGACTATCATTATGAACATTTATTAAACTACAAAGCAGTGCTCTCTCAGTTGATTGTATTCAATGTAAACTTGCAGAATTTTGTCTTATCCGGTTATTCCATGCTGTTCTGACTGGAGGTCCTTGTTTTTGTCAATTTATTATTCCTGTTCTCTGTCTTTCGAAGTTCTTAGAACTCCCATTCTAAACTTGCTATTTCTGATGTACAACAAACTGTGAATCACAATAAATAGAATTATGTCCAAGCAAAAATTAAACAGAACTAAGATGATTTTTCTTCACAAATAAAGTGACTGGACTTTAATTGCAGTAATTTTAGTTGGATAAAAATTTGTTTGCTGTCTGATTTTTTTTTTTAAACTGGATTCCTGTGAGTTTTCCAGGTAAGTAAAATATTACTCTGAAAAAATTTTCACAGTGCTTTATTAACTTATCAAGTATTTTCGTCTTTTATGTCATTTGCTTCCCAAAACTATGCTCAGGAGAAGTAAAATATTAGGTTTTGGGGATCTTTTTTCTCATATTTATCCAATAAAGTTAATACATTCTTTAAGCTTTTCATTACTTAAGAAATATTAAATTAATTTTCAGAAAAGAGTCTCATTGTGGAAGGCAAGAGGGAAAAGAAAAAAGTAGAGAGGTTGACGATGCAAGTCTCTTCCTTACAAAGAGAGCCATTTACAATTGCACAAGGTAAGTTTATTTCTCTGTTCCTTTCATTTTATGGTGAAGATGCCTAAATGTGTGAAAACGATGATTAGTAGTGCTTAATACTAGAGTATTTTGTGTTTAGTAAGTAATATACTTTTGGTATAATTTAATTTGCTCCATTAGAGCAAAGTTACATGTAAATTATGCTGTAAAAATAATTCTTGTCAGTTAACTTTGTGAATGTATTAATAAGCAGTGGGTATTTAATTATGATGTTTTTTTCTAGGAAAGGGGCAGAAACTTTGTGAAATTGAAAGGATACATTTTTTTCTGAGTAAGAAGAAAACGGATGAACTTAGAAATCTACATAAACTGCTTTACAACAGGCCAGGCACAGTAAGACCTTTTTATACCTTTAACCTATTTCATGTTTATAATTTTAGTTCTATAAAAGACTTTAGCAGTCCACTAGTTCAGCTTCCACACTATGCTAGTGAGCAAACTAAGACACTTGTTAAACTTGTCAGAGGACATAGCTGGATATTAGCAATGAGGATTGTAATAGCTAAAAGGCTTTCTACTGTAGTTTTTTTTTGTTCCAAACTGAAATTTGAATCATGAAATCCAAATTGTGATGGTTTTAGTGATCTTTTTTTTTTTTTTTTTTTGAGACAGAGTCTCACTCTTTTTTGCCCGGGCTAGAGTGAGTGCCGTGGCATCAGCCTAGCTCACAGCAACCTCAAACTCCTGGGCTCAAGCGATCCTTCTGCCTCAGCCTCCCGAGTAGCTGGGACTACAGGCATGCGCCACCATGCCCGGCTAATTTTTTCTATATATTTTTAGTTGGCCGATTAATTTCTTTCTAATTTTAGTAGAGGCGGGGTCTCGCTCTTGCTCAGGCTGGTCTCGAATTCCTGAGCTCAAACAATCCGCCCGCCTCGGCCTCCCAGAGAGCTAGGATTACAGGCGTGAGCCACCGCGCCCAGCCGGTTTTAGTGATCTTTAAATGTATTAGAAGAAATTTATTTTTTGGATTTTGCGACCATTGAGAATAAATGAGTCAATGTAATTGTATCTCATTTTGAGCAAGTACCTGATAAAATGGGTGGTAATTCTTTGCCCAAGGATTGATTATACTGTACATACAATAGTATTTTATATAATTGAGAAAACTTTGCTTTAGGTTGTACACGGGCAAAGTAAACTTTGATCTTAGAATAGAATGTCTGAAACACGGTATAATTTATTTTCACATGTGTTAATCTCATTGATCCTCACAACAGTCTAATTAACATAAGTCCCATAACTAGTAAATGGTATGAACTTCTTGAAGTACTCACTATTCTTTTCAAAGAATAAAGTCCTTGACTTTGTGATTTGGAAAATAAATATTAGGGTTAATACTAGTAACTTATAAAAAGGATGTCTTTTTAAGTACTAACTTTTCACGTCTTCTGATACTGTCAGGTAACATTTAGTTCTGGTAAAAATCCCAGATAGAAATTCATTCAGATTTAAACTGTTATTCTCAAAGAATTAAGTTTGTAGGATTTTTATAATGTTAGTAAATTATTATAGTAACAAATATATTTTTCAATTTGGAACAAGAAATGTTGAATAAACCAATATTGTAACACGAAGACATGGAAATAAGTATGTTGGCTTTGAATTGTTCTTGAATTTTTTCTTGTGTACATTACTGAATAATAAATAGCATTAATATGAGAAACATTTTCAGGTGTCCTCATTAAAGAAGAATGTGGGTCAGTTCAGTGGCTTTCCATTTGAAAAAGGAAGTACCCAATATAAAAAGAAGGAAGAAATGTTGAAAAAGTAAGTTATTTTTATAAATATTATGTTCCAATTAGTGTGCTTTAAGTTTATCTTTTAACATTAAAAAATGATTGCTCATTCTGTTTTTAGTAGATTGCTAATTCTTTGCATTAAAGGCCAAGATTTGACTTGTCTTCATAGCTATGAACTTGGGGTGTCCATTACTTTCCAATAGTTGCTATCAAGATTATTGAAAACTCTTAAAGACATTTTTATTTTCTACGAGAATGATACATACAGGTCAGTCATTCAGCGTCCAGAATTGAAAAAGTCTAAAGGGAATATAATGAAAAAAAATCCTATTCCTGTCCCGTCATTCACTCTGTCCCCCTTTAAACCATTTAAACTATTTTGAAGATAATCAGTTTGATAGATAGAAATGGCATCCTTTTTTTTTTTAATGTCAGAGACAGAGTGTTGCTCCGTCACCCAGGCTATAGTGCATTGGTCCAGTCATAGCGCATTGTAACCTCAAACTCCTGGCTCAAGCGATCCTCCCGCCTCAGCCTCCTGAGTAGTTAGGAATACAGGCACATGCAACCACACCTGGCTGGGTTTTTTTTGTTTTGTAGACATGGGGTCTCACTATATTGACCAGGCTGGTCTCAAACTCCTGGCCTCAAGCAATCCTGCTTTGGCCTCTCAAAGTGCTGGGATTACAGGCTTGAGCCACTGTGCCCAGCCAAGATGACATATTCTTAGAGCTTTTGTTTATTAAATACCTTTTAGTTTAAGAAATTCAATAACAAAGGTAATTATTCTTTCATTGAAACATTGTCATAATAGCAGTGCTGAGGGGAAAATGTAATGTTTAATCAGCAGCCAGAAGAGTTATCAAGACCATGAATTTTATAGTATTCAAAACTTTTTACATAATTTTCTAACTTTTCTAATTTAGAACTTATTAAATGTTAATTTATTCTTGTACTGCCTTTAAAACTAAATTGGTGAGTGCTGTTTTCAATTTGTTAATCATATCTAATTGTACACTAGTCAAGATTATTAAGAGTAAGATTTAGAGAAACATTGGCTACTTTTTAAAAAATATATGTAACTGAGCCAATTTATTGGCTGTTGCTTTTATATTGGAGAGAGTGTTTATAAACTTTCCTGTATTGTCACCTTGGTTTCTTCCATTTTCTTTTTCAGATTTAGAAATGCCATGTTAAAGAGCATCTGTGAGGTTCTTGATTTGGAGAGATCAGGTGTAAATAGTGAACTAGTGAAGAGGATCCTGAATTTCTTAATGCATCCAAAGCCATCTGGCAAAGTAAGGATCAATTTTTCTATTTTCATAATAAATCAGTTAATTGTAGCCTCTTTTTACTTTCTCTTTTCTGTGAAACAGTAATTTAATTGGTTAATAGCATTGCTGTCAATATTGTAATATTTACATTCAAAGACTATACCTTCTGTTGACATATCAACAACAATTTCATAATAGGAATAATATAGAAGACATAAGAATGTGCTCCCTTAGATAAAAGAGATGTAAGATTAATAAACGTAAATTAATGTTAGGTGAGACAAAAAAAGCAAGTATTCAGGATTTTGTATCTAGAAAGCACTGGAAGAATGGAAACAGGTTGAGTTGAGGATGAGTTGTCAGGCTGGCGGCAGGTGCAACCTATAATTAGGTCAGAAAAGACAATGGGAGTTATATTAGAACTGGATGTTTTCTACATCGTGGAAATAAGGTTATTAAAAGTGATATTTAAAAAGCTGACTCTTACAAGTTCCTTGGATTAGGATTCCAGAATCCTCAGCAGAGTCCAGGAGCTGGGCAAGGAAGTAAAATGGCCTTAAGTTTTCCCACTCTTCATAAAATGTAGGTTAGGTTTTCCCTAACTACTGAACAGTAACAAACGACGTCAGGTATTAGTGCTACTTATATGAGGTTGCATCTTCAGTATGTTCTAGGTCTGTTAGCAAATGTGTTTATATTATTCCTCATTTTGTTACAAAAAAATCTGGTAGGCCTGGGAGTTCAGGTGAACACCATCTGGAGAGGGAAGAGGGCATGAAGAATTGAAACCAGAAAATAGCTCTGGGACTTGGTTTTTGCCCATCCATGGTCCTGATCACTATTAGCTGGGCAAGGACAGATAAAGGATATTCAGGGTGTTAACTTTTGTTATGCAGCTCCAACCAAAGGGGTATGATGATTTTGGTGTTTCAAATTGGCTTATTTAAAAACAAAAAATAATCTTTTTAAACTTTTAGTATGGCTATACTTGTACATTTTTAGGATTTCATGTGGCACTATTTGAAGGTGATCACTATTTCCTCAGAAGGAATTACCATATTTCCTAAGTTATGAGAGATATGTTTATATTCATCTTTTTCTCAGTGATTTTCAAATTTATTAGATTCAGGGCCCCATTACTCTGTTAAAAAATTAGTGAGGATCCCAAGAGCTTTTGTGTATGTGGGTTATTTTGATATTTACTATATTTGAAATTAAAACTGAACGTTTTTATTTTAAACTAACATGTTAATAAAAGTAATATTTTGTGTGAAAAATATATTTTCAAAAGAACTAATGAGAAGACTGGCCTTATGTTTTTGCCCATCTATTTAATGTCTGGCTTACGAGGAAACAGCTTGATTCTCATTTATTTCTGAGTTCATTCTGTTGCAGTGTATTGTTTTACTTGAAGTATATGAAGAAAATTCAGCCTCACTTAAGTATGTAGTTAGAAGAAAATATTTTTAAAGTCCTTTTAGATAACTCTGGATGTTCTCCTTTGATATGACACCACACAACACCAAAACTCTACAAATTGATAGTTTTTTAAAGGTTAGTTGTATTGTTTAATGTAGATCTAAAACCATGTTAATGAACTTTGTCTTTTACCGATGTATGGTTTCGTAGTATTGTGCATTTACCATTTATAAATATTGGTTCCCTGAATTATGCAGATCTTCCAGATGTTGACACCTTTCATTAAACACTGTCAAAGAGTCATGATCATTAATGTAAACACCATCTCATCAGAAAAATCTTTAGGTGTTTGGAAACTGTCAAGTTCACGGTAGTAGATGTGAATTTTCCAAAATCCTAATTTCCACTTGAAATCATGAAATTTATCATTGGGAATAAATACTCTGTTTTCTTTGAAGAGACGGGCTCACCTTGTTCATTTTTGAGAACATGTCTATCAGATACCTAAATCTGAATAGCCATATTTGTCAGATCTTTTAAAAATGGTGTTCTGTGAATAAAAGTAGCTAGTTTAGCTCACAACTCGATTACACAGTCTTTTCCTTGATAAAACCAATGAACTTCAATAAAGTAACTAGATTTCTTTATGTGTATTCCCATTTTATCATGTATAAAGACATGTACTCCAGAGTTGAGAGTTAATAGAAGTAATATTTATTGCTTCATCAAGGACATTCTTAAGTGAAATCGTTGAGCTTTTTTTGTTAACAATTGCTGCTTGTATGTGGTTGTGAGGAATACAGTGACAACTAGTGCATTTTGCTGCCTTGATTAGTGCTAAGGTGCCAGTGGTTTTATCCACTTTTAGTTTTATATAATTACTACAAATGTCAACATAGTGAAAAGAGCAAATAAATAGTATGTTGTGGACTCCTGAAAAGGTCTTAGGAATCCCCAGGGTCCATTAACCACACTTGGAGAATCACTGTTTTATCCTTTCATATAGGACCTCTTATATCAGTTTTTCGTATATGACCTTGTGAAGATTATTCCTTAATCTGATGGTATCAAACTCAAGCTATTTTCTATGCCACCGTAAGTTTCCATCATTTAAGAAAAATGCTATAAATTCATTATTACTTTTTCTCCTCTATAATAATTTTTAAATTGCTAAATGAACATAACATTCATCATTGATTGTTTCACTATTCTTCTATTTGGACTTCTACCTTGATTGTTTTATTTATCAGATTTTTGTTTCCAAAAAGAGATAATGCTGTTTTGACACTGGATTTTTTTTTTTTTTCCGAGACAGAATCTGGCTCTGTTGCCCTGACTAGAGTGCTGTGGCATCAGCCTAGCTCACAGCAATCTCAGACTCCTGGGCTCAAGCGATCCTCCTGCCTCAGCCTCCTGAGTAGCTGGGACTACAGGCATGTGCCACCATGCCCAGCTAATTGTTTCTGTATATATATTTTTAGTTGTCTAGGTAATTTCTTTCTATTTTTAGTAGAGACAGGGTCTCGCTCAGGCTGGTCTTGAAATCCTGACTTTGAGCGATCCACCCGCCTTGGCCTCCCAGAGTGCTAGCATTACAGGCGCAAGCCACCGCACCCGGCCTTTGACACTGGATTTTGATTAATAGATTTAACTGTTTTTAGAACGAGTATAAAAAGGCTCTAAAGCATTTGCACATTACAACTTTTTGATTTTTGTTTTTAAAGCTCTTCATTTACTTTTGGGAGCTGCATTTTCTTGATTGGTTACTTGAATAACTTAATATCCTTTCACTTTTCTGTATAGATTTATCCAGTACCTATTTCAGTCCCCATATTAATAATTCTGTATACAGATTACATTCTTACTACCTGCATCTGGTTTCTGAGCTGAGTTAGTGAGAGATAATTATGTTTTTCTAATATATTTGAGACCCGGAATTAATACAGCAAGTAAGTAGGAAAGTAAGTAAGAGTTTGGATAATAAGAGTCACTTTTGCTCCAAACAGTGCTATCAAAGAATTTATCCAAATCAATTAAGATCCTGATTATAGGTTGGTAATGGTAGTAGTTCACATAGCAAAGGTATCTGTATACATTCAAGAAAGTTTCTTGTACAGAATCTGCTTTGAAGAATGTCTTTGGTCCACTAACTTAAAGTTTCTGGAGTGACCTAAATTGGTTGTTTCTCAGTCCATCTTTAGAAGAGTAGGTTGTTTGGGCAAGCTAGAGGTTATCCTGTGGTTTGTAGATAGCCTGAGAACACTACATTATGCAGAGCAGCCACTTTTTCTTAATTTTTGTGTAGGTGACAGTGACTTCTAGAAGACTAGAGGTTCCTGGGAGGGAAGAGATTGTGGTTCTGCTAGTTTCATGAAAAATACTGCCTTAAAGTTACCACAAACATTTACGCAGTTGAATACTTTAAGATTATGTTATGTAATTTTACCTTAATGGTTTTGCTTATTGCAGAAAATGAAGTAACAAAGGCAAAAATAAAAGAATATAAAAGATACTCAATCTTAGAAATAAATAATGCTAATTCCTTACTGTATATACTTTCAGATTCTTTATGTGAGGGAATTTTGTGGTTTTCAATTTTAGAATTTAGCAGAACTCCCCTAAGAAAGCATTTATTGGTTAATATAATCAAATCATTTTCCTCACATGATCTACTCTGCTTTTAAAATATGCATGGTTTAATTGATTATCAGAGTAATAGCAGTGCATTTATTTTGTGGTTCTTAATTGGTTTCATAATTAACATACCCAACATTTATTGCATACTTAGAAGCATCAATGAGAATATGATGCTGGCATTATTGAAAGAGCACAGAAGTAATGTGGGGAATTTAAATTATATAGTTCATTCACAAATTCAGATTGTGTAATTGGTAGTAAGGTTTTATTTTCTTTAGAGATGGTTCCGCCCACTCCTTTAGTGGGCCCTTTAAAGCAAGGAACTCCTCTAGCAGTGACAGTTTTAATAAATTACAAATCTGACTTAAAATATTGTCTTGATAAAGTGTAAACAACCATCTCAGCTTAACACAATGTGTACGTGGGCTTCTAGTCGTATGTCAGAACCTAGAATACGTATTTCTCAACATTTGAGAAGTGTTGCTAGGTCTTTAGAACACAAATGAAAGGGTATTGGTAACAGGTAACAGTTTTAGGTTAACCTGACACGTTAAAGTTAAAGATATTCTCCGTAAAGCTACTAAGCTTGTAAATTTCCTTAGAGAAGAGCAGGAAGTTGTTGAATTGAGAAGTAGATATCAAAAACAGAGTTGGGTCCAGATGTGGTGGCTCATGCCTATAATCCTAGCACTTTGGGAGGCTGAGGCAGGAGGGTTGCTTGAGACCAGGAGTTTAAGACCAGCAAGAGCAATACCCCATCTTTACAAAAAATAGAAAAATTAGTCAGGCATGGTATTACATGCCTATAGTCTAGCTCCTCGGGAGGCTGAACCAGGATGATGGCTTGAGCCCAGGAGTTTGAGGTTCAGTGAGCTGATGACACCACTGCACTCTAGCCCAAGTGACAGAGGGAGACTGTGTGTCCAAACAAAACAAAACAAAAAGAGTTGGATGACTTTGAAATACAATAGCGATGTTATCTTTATGAATTTTTTTTGCACAGCCTTTGCCAAAATCTAAAAAAACTTCTAGCAAAGGCAATAAAAAGGAACGGAACAGTTCTGGAATGGCAAGGAAAGCTAAGCGAACCAAATGTCCTGAAATTCTGTCCGATGAATCTAGTAGTGATGAAGATGAAAAGAAAAACAAGGAAGAGTCTTCAGATGATGAAGATAAAGAAAGTGAAGAGGAGGTAAAATGTTTTACTCCATTTTTTAAATTCTTTCTTTCTGTGGGGAGAAGTAAAATATTAATATTCTTGCTCTATATTTGGTACACCTAGAAAACAGTGTTCCATGTTGGTTGTTTTTAATTCCGAAGATGCAGAAATAGTGAAGTATGAACCTATGTCTTTTCCTTGAGGAGCTTTTAGTTGCATTGCCATGCCAGAGTGTAGGAGCTGGAAAAGAGTGAGGTTGGTGTAGACTGGATTTGAAGTGGGCCTTGAGCTGGACCTTGAAGACTAGAGTAGGTAAATGGGCAGGGCAGGGTGGTGGGACATGTGTATCCTGAACAGAAACAGATTCTTGCAGAATTTTTTTCATGACATACTAATATTTTATAATTGACTTGAACTATTATTTTATGCAAAACCAAGGCATTTAAAGGTCATTATTTTTTCTCAACCTGTTGGTTATTATTTAATGAGAATAATGGTATTTGAAGTTTGTTTGATCAGCAGGAAAGTTTTGTATCACTTAGAATGCCTGCCATTTTCTTTTATTTGGTAGTATTTGTAAAATGTTGAAAATACTTAGCTTCCAAAGTGAAACTTTGGGAAGAAGAGAACTGCTGAAGCAATTAAAAAGGTTAACTTTACCCTCTGATATTATCCTCAGTCAAGTAGATCAGGGAGAGTGGATACAGGAGATGAGTTCCTATTATTGTCAGTGGTGTTTTGGTACACTCTATTTTAATTTTGTTTTGGTGCCTTCCTTCAGAAGTCAGAACTTGGTCTGTTAGTTGGGTAATAAACCATGCCTTCTTAGGGACTTGATTAATGCCAGCTTGACATTTGGGGCCAGATGATTTTTTTATTGTGGGGGATACTTCCCAAACCCCTGTTTTGACAACTAAAGGTATTCTTCAGACATTCCTAATTGTCCCAGGGGTGGGAGGGAATCATCTCCTGTTGAGACCACTGAATTAGAGGGAATAAAGATGTAGTGAACTCTGCTTTTGATATGTGTATGAATTTAGTATGTATATTTGTCTAGAAGTGTTTAAAATTCATGCTTGTTTTAATGTCATTTTATAAAGATTTGTGTAAAGCTAAGTATGAAATGCTTCATAATTTAAGAAAGATGGTTACAAATCTAGCAGATGCTTCATAAATATCTTAATATATATTTGGCATGAAAGAAGATGAGTAACAAGCACTAAGGTTTCTGTGGATTGGACATCTGGTAGGAACACTTGTTTGTTTATATGTACATATATAATAGTGACAATTTTAAAGTAATAGTATTCCTCATTTGGCAAGTATTTGGTTGTCTTCTGTGTGCCATTCAGTGTTTCCTAAACCCTTTTTAAGGACAGAGTTAAAGCATGAAAAGTCGTCATAGAATATAACATCTAATTTTTTCATAGAGACATTATCATTACAAGCATGGGCTTTGAAAACTGGGTTCGAATCCCAGCTCTGCCTTGGATTATCACTATATGACCTTGGGCAAATTATTTAAACTCCATACCTCTGTTTCCCATCTGTAAAGTGGGAGTGGTAATAGTGCCAGCCTCATAGTCTCATATTAAATGACTTTATTTAAAATACTGAGAACAGTGCCTGGTACATGTACTATATAAGTATTAGTTGCTGCTATTAATATTAGAATTAAGATGACCTTTTATGCCAAGTAAAATTTCTAAATCTAATCTTCCCATCATTACCAAGGTGTAGGTTAAAAAGTAAAGGTATTTTATATTTATTTTCTTATTTTCCAGGTTGTTGTTCCATAGTTCTAAGTAGAGTTAGTTGAACTCTGTATACAGATGATGTCTGATTTATTAATCATACTGGTTCCTAGATAATAATCACAAGTGGAACTGTCCCATTATAAATGAAAGCCTTACTTCCTTTGGTACCATAATCTAGGGTCCGTTGCTAAAAGCCCACGTCAAATGATGAAAATCCATAGGGGAAGAAAAGAAAGCTCAAAAATGCTTTTACAGACATTAAGTGTATGAAATCACACAATATAAAAGCTCTGTCATATTCTTGCCTGTGCCATTTTTCTGCCTGTGCTAATACTGACAGACTTCATAAAATATAATTCCAATAAAGTCTAGACTAAGAAGTCTTTTTTCTTTTTTCTGGTATATGTCCCTCCAACAAACACACAGGTATTCTTACTGGTCTAAAGACCCTTTATATTTAGCACTGTCCTTCTCAACCTTTCATTGCTGATTTGAAAGGTAAGTTCTGGCAAGAGAACTTATACATATCTATGGCAATTCGTTTTTCCTTATTCCATTTTGTGAAGACTCAGTTAAGTGGCAGTTGTGTTAGGGACTTCATAAATGGAGGTATTTTTGGTCATTACTGTGAAAGGACCTCTTTTCTAAGAGGCCATAAGAAAAGTTACAGCTTAATCAGAAAAGCTGTGGATTGCCTATAGATTTTTTTTTGATAGAAAAGTATTAAATTATTATTGTTTATTTTCTGAAATTAATTTTTCTTTGATAAATAAGACTCCTTCCTCTCCATTAAGATCAACTTCTACTGGAGTAATTAACTATAAATTTAGGTAGATTAATTTTACCTTTTCCAGTTGCCTCTGTAAAATGAGGGATTTGGACTGTATTCTACAGTCCAAATATAATCTATTGTTGAAGTCAGAAATCTTAAGCAGAAATCCAGTTCAAATTGTATTTTTTTGGCTGATTATGTGAGGTTGAATAGTATTTGCTCACCTGCTAGTTTTCATATTTAGCTGTGTGAAAGAGTAGGATGTTTATAAGTAAATTCATTATTTTTAAAATGAAATCACTGAAATCCACATAGTTAAAACAGAACTGAGTTTTTTAAAAGTCATTTAAAAGAAAATATGTCAGATTTAGCATATTAGCTGAAAATTGCTAAAACATTTGAGGTTTTCTGTACCTTCGTTTCTATGATAAGCAATCAGTAATTCACTAGAATTTTATTATCCTTTTTCCTTGGAATTAATTCAAATAAAAGGGGTTGCTCTTTCGGAGAGTAACTTCAGTAATTCCTTTATGAAAGATTCATTCTGAATTTCCTTATTAACTTTCCTCATGGACATTGGCTTTTTAGAGCAGTAGAAAGAGAGCAGTTGGGAGCTAGAAAGAAATTAGTAGATGAATTTTTCTTTAAAATGAGAGATTAGGAAAATCTACCTATTGGGTACAATGTGCACTATTCTGGTGATGGGTACACTGAAAGCCCTGACTTCAGCATTATACAATTCATCCATGTAACAAAAAACACTTGTATCCCCTAAATCTATTGAAATTTTAAAAATGAGAGAATAGGAAAATAAACAGGTTTGGTGATTTTGTATAAACTGGTTCTGAAAATCTACTCATTCTTATGTTGGATTAACTTTAGGGGAAGATTGCTAAAGTGAGCCACTGAGGTTAAACCATGCTCTGTCATGCTATTCACAGGTATTAGACTGAGCACAGAGAAATGACTGGAGAGTACAGAAAAAAAGAAAGGGAAAACAGTGCCAATTAGAGAAAATAACTGTAATAGTCTTTTAGCCCTTTAAAAGCATACTTTGCTTCTTTTTTCATATTATCCTAATACCTCTCCAGTTTTTATTTTCTAGTGTTTTTATAGCACACTCTTATTATCTCTGGAAAGTATAAAACAAACTTTATGGATTTTTACTTTTTGAGTATTTAGAATTTATCTGAATGTTCTCATATGTATCAGGAATATTTTCAGCTAATGTAATTCACAACTTTTCTAATAATGGTCAAAACAAAAGTTTTACTTTGATGTCAAAAAGTCCACAGACAGGCAACTGTGGGCCAATATAGCTGCTCAAGAGAGGTTTCAGAGATGTGGGTACCTTCCTGATCTACCATCTTTAGTATGTGGCATTTAACCTCATGATCACAAGGTGGTTGTTTTACATTTAGACATTGTATTCATGTTCCAAACAAGGAAGAGCAAAGTACTTTCTCCTGGTGATGTTTTGGCTTTTTTCTCTGGAAGGGATGCCTTTTACTGGAGATCTCCATATTCATGGCATTGGCCAACACTTTGTCATCTCCCTATCTAGGTGCAGGGGAAGCTGTGAGATCCAGTTGTTAGCTTTCCTACCTGTATTGTTGAGTGAGCCATCCTACAGTGTTTGCCAAATCAGAGAAACTTTTAGTTATAATTTTTGATAAGCTATTTGGACCCTTCAGGGGATTATTTGGCTGTGGTGTGAGGGTTAATGTGAAAGTTTTGTTAATCCTTAAGTATGTTTTTAGAAGCTAAGAAATCTCATCTCATAATTTCATTGGAAGAATTACAAAACTGTAAACCATTTAAACCTTTTGTTGGAAGGCAAAGTTATTGAATAATCACCCTAATAAAATCCATTTAGACTTAAACTTACTTTCATAATCTTCTATGAAACATAACTAGACTTGCACATTCTTTACTCTTGGCATTTTGAGTTTGCTCAGCCAAGTTGTTAAAAGAATAGTGTATTTTAAGCTAATTTTTATTTTGTTCATCTGTTCACCCAGTACAACCTTTCTGCTGTGAGGACAGAATTCTGGCTCTGTGACAGGCGTCTTTTTTGGAGACCCTCCTTCAAGAGCCCTGCTGCCTATAAAAGATAGGTAAGCCTTATTCTCCCAAGATTTTTTTTTTTTGCCTTCCTTCAAAAAGTGCTCATGTCAGTCCTCTGATTCTGTACCTTTATGGTTATCAGAGACAGGGAAAATCCCCTTCAAATTTTTGAAAATTTATATTACTAATCTTTACAAAATTTAGATTGTAGTACATTGTACTATCTGAAATTAATGGCAGCTATCAATTTTTATTTATTCCTCTTCAGTACATCAAAAATTCTTAAAATATTTGATGGTCCTGATTAAACCACTCACAGCATATTCAGAAATAACAAACCAGAATCTTTAAAAATAAATCCCCTAACAACTTGGAAACTAGCTTTTTTCTTTTTTAACTTGTTACCTAATTTCCCCCCCCATACATTTTGTTAAAAGACTCAGTCTTGGCTCCTATTTGATTAAATAACAAAGGTGTTGACTGTCATTAGTACCATCAACATTTTTCCTTAATAATGCCATGTAATGTTTTTATTATAATTACTAACATTTTCAGAATATTTAATAAAAAGACTTAAAATGGGGTCAGTACTTGATTGCTAATGTAACTACTTTTTGATGGCTCAGTTCATTACATTGGGAGTATGCTAAGTGCTGTTGGGGTTACAGAAGATGTTTGCTACACAAATGCCATTTGATACTTAATATTATAGGATTTCAAAAGGAAAGTCTTCGTATCTGTTGAGAAAAGGCTTTGAGGAGAAATGGAAGTACCACCAATTCAAATTGATCTTGGTGATGGAGAGGAAAGTTGGATATGTGAACAAAGATGGGACCAGGGAAAGCAGGGTGCCTTTGACTGATGTGCTTGTTTATGTTTAGAGTCGTGTGCCCAGAAGTAGAGCAATGAGAGAGATGAAGCTAGAGTAATGTAGGTTGAAGCCAGACCATACAGAACCTGTTATGTTGGGCATTGTTATGTAACTAATACAACCTTTGGGTGTAGATTCGTTACTCTGATTCATTCAAAGTGATTATCTTATTCTATACCTGAGCATTTTGCTAAGTGGGAGGGAAATAAACGAGACATGTTCTCTGTCTTCTAGGGACTGACAGTCTACTTGGGGAGAAGTACCACTTACTCAATAAGCATTTATTGGTACACACAAGGAAGACACCATCAGAAATCTTTATGCCATGTACTTTCACACCTTGCTTCACATTTAGTCTTGACTCCATTAGAGATGAGGGGTATATCCTCATTGTTATACTCGAGGATGTAATAAACATACAATCTTTTTAGTGCTTTGTCTATATCATAGTCTCCCCTCATCCAAGGGAGATACATTCCAAGAGTCCCAGTAGATGCCTGAAACCACAGATAGTACCAAACCCGATTGCTGTCATTGGGAACACCTTTCTGTTCATGTCTTCCACTCACAGATTTGATGCCTTTTACTTATCACACACTATGGCTATAACTTTTTCAGTTTTGCAGCCGCAGAACTAGCACAAATTTCTTTTTCCTTCTTCACAATTTTGCAGATAGAAGATTTCATTCTTAACCATGGATCCTAGCAATCTCAGCAACCTCAGTGTGCAATTATTTTTCTCAAATTGAGAAATTTCACCTTTTCACTTAAAGGAACCACTTTACAGTTTCTCTTTGGCATATTCCGATGGCCAACATCACTGGTCTTATACTTTGGGGCCATCATTAAGTCAAACAAGGGTTTCGTAAACTTGCAGCACTGTGATGCTGCAAACGCGATCTGATAACTGAGATGGCTAATGAGCTAAGGGGCAGGTAGCATCTATAGCATGGATATGCTAGACAAAGGGGTGGTTCACGTCCCATACTGAATAGAGCAGCATGAGAGTTCATCACACTATTTAGAACAGCATGCAGTGTAAAACTTATGAATTGTTTATTTCTGGAATTTTCCATTTAATATTTTTGGGATGCAATTGACCACAGGTAACTGCAACCACATATGGAAAGAGAAACTGTGGATAAGGGGAGACTACTATACTACTCTTTCTTTCTAAAGCTTCCTGTTGATATATGTCTGTCTTCAGAGTTCTCTCTATAGAACCCAAATTTAGATCAAAATTTGATTTTAAGCAATAACATTAAGAAAGTTATTGAGTATAAATCTACTTATCAAAACTTAAAACTAAATGCTATTAATGTAAACTTTGTAACTTGAGGAATTATCCTGTTTATTGCTTTATCTGGTTCCTGTCTTTTCTGTATAAATCTCCAGTAATTTATAATCTAGTCTGGGAATCAGCATGCTATGGCCCGTATACCAGCTCCAGCTTGTGACCTGTTCTTATACAACCTGAAAGCTAACAATGGTTTTTCCGTTTTTAAATGATTGTAAAAAACAAAAAAAGAGAAATACCAACAAAGATTGTATGTAGCAATCAACTGGCAAAGTTGAAAATATTAACTATCTGGCGCTTTATAGAAAAAACTTGGTGGCAGATCTAGACTATAAATGTACTTTCCATTCTATATGGTATAGCTAGATGAGTCACCTGTGGGGTTTAAAAAATACACACATACACACACGTAGGTATCCAGGCCCCACTATTGATAATTTGATCTAATGCTTCTCTTTCTTTCCTCTTAAATGTACAACCTACATAAATAAGTTGTACCAGAAGATAGTGGCATTGAAAATCAAGAAGTTTGACTAACTGCTATTAACAGAAAACATTTTTGTCTTAGCAAATAGGGTTATTTTAATGAAATAGGACCTCAGGGTTGGAAGAAATCTTTCAAGTTTATCTAGTCCCCAAGTATCTTTTCCCACTTCAATTTTCCAAATAATTTCATAGCAACTAAGTGCCAGTTCTAAGCTCTGCGCTGGAGATCAAGAAATAAATAAGACAGGGTCTCTGTTCCTAAACAGTTCAGTTTAGTCGTTTGGAAAAGAGAGGTCAAAGAACAGAAAAAACTGCAGTAGAATATAACTTAAGAGCTAAAAAAAAAAAGAGGTATGAAAAATATAATGTGGAAGCTCAAAAGATATTTACCTCTTCTAGGGGAACATGGGGAGCAAAGTTCATGGATCCAGAGAAACTTCACAGTGGAGGTAACAATTTGATCTTGAAGGATAAACAGGAGAGGCTAGCATAGCAAAAGAAAGGGATTTGGAGAAAACTGTAGTTGGATTACACCAAGACCCATTTTAGCTTTTAAAAATTGTAAAGAAAGAACCCTGGAGCCAGTACAAAGTTTGAGGGTAAGCGCTGGGGATGGCCCTAATGCAGAGCTTGTTTTCTTTTGTTGGCATTCTTTATTTTCTGCTAACATTTTTTATTCTTTGTTATGGTTAGTAACATTCGTATGTAACGAGAAAAAGATCTAAATTAAACAATATGATAGGACAGGTGTGGTGGTTCACACCTATAATCCCAGCACTTTGGGAGACTGAGGTGGGACGATTGCTTGAGGCCAGGAGTTCTAGACCAGCCTGGGCAACGTAATAAGACCCTGTCTCTATGAAAAAAAATTAGGCAGGCTTGGTAGTATATGCCTGTAGTCCTGGCTACTTGGGAGGCTAAAGCAGGAGGATCACTTGAGCCTAGGAGTTAGAGGTTACAGTGAACTATGATCATGCCACTTGTACTCCGGCCTGGGTGACAAAATGAGACTCTTTCTCTTCTAAAATATATATATATGTGTGTGTGATAAATAAGTTGTGGTATCACCTGGCTTATTACTATAATTTAGTTCTGTAGTTTGAACCCTGGCTTAAAGAATTACTTAGGTCCTTTAGTCATTTCTCTAGATCTGTGGTCCCCAAACCTGGGGCCTTGTACTGGTTCCCATCTGTGGCCTGTTAGGAACTGGGCCACACAGCAGGAGGTGAGCAGTGGGCAAGGGAGCAAAGCTTCATCTGTATCCACAGCTCTTTCCTATCACTCGCATCACTGCCTGAGTTCCACCTCCTGTCAGATCAGCGGCAGCATTAGATTCTCATAGGAGCACAAACCCTACTGTAAACTGCACGTTAGGGATCTAGGTTGCGCTCTCATTATGAGAATCTAATGCCTGATGATCTGAGGTGGTGATGCTTAGTGCTGGGGAGTGGCTGCAAATACAGATTACCCTTAGCAGAGACGTTTGACTGCACAGAGGTCATAATAAATCAGTTGTCTTCCATCATTCCATGGTGATAGGACCATCTAATTGTAGGAAAACAAGCTCAGGGCTCCCACTGATTCTGCATGGTGGTGAGTTGTATAATTATTTCATTATATATTCCAATGTAATAATAATAATAGAAATAAAGTGCAAAATAAATGTAATGTACTTGAATCATCCCAAAACCATCCCATGCCCCACTCCCCCATGGAAAAATTGTCTTCTATGAAACTGGTCCCTGGTGGCAAAAGGTGGGGGACTGCTGCTCTAGGTAATATGTAGGAGGCACACTGCCTAATCAGAGGTTCTTCTTCCTAGCTGTAAGGTCTTGGCTCACTTACCTACTCAGATACATTTTCCTCATTTATAATAAGATAAACAATTTGGTTTTTGTCTTTGTATTTTTTTATTGCTTTGTTTTGTTTTATAGCTCATGAGACCATGTGTGTGAAACCAGTGCTATACAAATGCATTTTTCTTTTTTCTTTTTCCTTTTAATTACATTTTTCACCTCCTGGGAACAAAGCACAGGTAAACTAGGTTTTATAAATGATTCAGAGGCAAACATAACATATTTTAAGTAGATACTATATATACCAAACACTCTTCTGATTGCTGGAACCTAAATGAAATTGTAAGTGTCTGTTCTCTTGGAGATTGTCAGATCTACGCTTCCAGTTGCAGTGTAGTGGGAAAACAGACGTGTAAATAACTACCATTAAATAAATGTACATATATTAAATATCTGTTTTCTTTGCTGCTTTATATGTATTTACTAATTTTATCCTCACAAAACATAGTTCACAGAACCTACAATGCCTCTTAGGCATCGTATTTATGTAAATTATAAAATGTACCCCAGTGTCAGAGATAAAAATGAGGGGAAAATGTTAAAGTTAGCAGAGTGGTAGTATTATGTACCTCCATTTTTATAGATGAGGAAACGGGCTTAGAGAAGGGCAATTGATTTGCCCAAGAATGTAAAATTAATGGTAGAGTAAGGATTGACTTACAGCCAGGAAGTTTGGTGGTAAAGCTCTTGTTCTTATTCACTGCGTCATAATACCTTCCATAAAGTAGGGATAAATCAGTCGTAGGCCAAGTACTTTAGGAGTATGGATTAATCAAATTGATGGTATTTTTGAAAGATTTAGAGGAGGTAATTGTTAGGCTGGATTTAGAATCATAAGTGGGATTTTCCTAAGTAGAGGAAAGGAATGAAAGTTAGTAAAGATTTGAAAGTTCATGTAAAATTTAAATGATCTGGGTTTAACTTGCCTTCTCAGCTGTCCCAGTGTTTCTTTCCATTATTCCCAAATACTGGTTACCCACGTTTGTCTTAAAAGCCAAAAGTTATCCATTGTGTCCCAATAGCAAGGCATGTCCTTTGAGATGCTCCTCCTATGATAACTTATCTTCAGTGCAGCTGTAGTGATTATTAATACTTACAAGATTAAAGCACAAGATCGAGCTCATCAGTTATCCTAGCTCTCTGTTCCAGGTAACGCTAGGTTTGAGTTTAGTTGTTTTTTACTGTTTCCTAAGTCAACACTAATCAATCTAAAAAAGATAATTTGCTGAATTCCTACCTTAAGTTTGTCACAGGAAAAGTTACTAAAGAAAAGAGAGATCCGGTATAGATAATGTAACTTACTAATACAGTGATTCAGATGTTGGTGGGTCAAGTCATAGCTACCATAATGTAATGAAATAAGCATGATGTATCATGATTAGTTAATACAGGTGTTATTAAAAGCCTGTCTTACTGCTTTTATAATTTATATTCTATGTATCGGTCCTTTTTTTTAAATTTAAAAAATTGTTTGATCTCTCCAACATTGCCAGAAAGTATCTGCCCTGCCTTTAAAGAACACTTACAAACTTTAAGTTGTTGGAAGAAATTACATTTACCTAATGAAAGAATTTCTCACTTTACAAAAGCAAGCACTCGTAATGGTAATAATAGCAAGTATTTATTGAGTGTTGCCTATGTGCCCGGCACCACCAAAGGTACTTTCATGTATTAATGCATTTACTCCCCATAAAACCATAGGAACTGTTGTTTCTTTTAGTTTTTAAAAGAGGAAACTGGGGCCCAGAGATGAACTGGGGCTGGAATTTGAAACCAGGCAGCTTGGCTCAAGAGCTCACACTCTTTGAACTATTATGTTATATCTTCTACAGTGCTTGTGCACTGTGTTTGCAGTCTTTTAGAAATTTTGCTAATAGATGCAGTCTAGTTGTCTATCTAGAAAAACTGTAGAACATTATTCCTTATAGGAGATGTGACCTATAGAAAGGTAACATACTTTTAATTGTTTATGTGTTTGTCCAGAAGTTAAATTTTATGGAGATGGCTTGATCTTTATTACTGCAAATGTTTATGCTTTGTCAAACAATTACTATTCCCAATATGCAGGTTTAAAATCTGCCATGTTGTGTATGCCTTCTAAAATTTTAATTTGAATGAGGACCAAGTAATAATGCTTATAGTATTCTTCCTCTTGTTCTCCCTCCCTGACCCTTTCAGTAATAACTTAGTTTATTATACCTATAAGTTAAGATTTTATTAGCCCTTGGCTAAGAAATAATGTATAATAGTGATTATTCTGTGTATTAAGCATAGCAACAGAACTTAAGAATTTTTAATATTCCCTTTCAGAGCCTAATATAGTTCTTGTGAACTAGGTGGACACTTAATAAACTTAAAATTTAGTTTAAATTAGTCATAAAAAACTGATAAACCGTTGATAACCTGTCCCACAATCTCCACTATCTGGAATATCTCTCAGAATTAGGAAATAAGTAAAAATGGCCTCTAAATAGCTAAAGTCCATGGTAAAGCTAATGTACTTTTTAGAAACATGTCAGTCCTTTGACACCTCTTAAAAATGTGTGTTTTTTTTAGTAGCAGTTAAACTACATAGTTCCCAGCCTAGCAGTATGTTTTTGAGGTAGTGCAGGGTGATAGTACGTTTATATAGATAGGTACAGTGATGGTATTATAGCAGAAAGACAAACACTGAAATCCTGCTGAGTGCAGTGGTGTGTGCTTGTAGTCCCAGCTACTCCGGAGGCTGAGGCAGGAGGAAGAGACAACACAAATACTAAAATCTAATGAACTACACTTAGAAGTAGTCTGAGCCCATTTAACTTTTGGAACAGATTGGTCTATACACCTTAATCTAAAGGACAGGTTCAACATAATGTTTCTGTTCTTTAAAAAAAAAAAAAAAAATTGAATTATGATGATGAAACTCAGAAATCAAGAGTGTAAAACATTTGGAGAACCATTCTGTCAAGTGATTTTCAGTGGTTTTGGTGTATAAAAATGAGAATTTAAGTTGTCTTGGGACATTTGTTTAATAGGATGCATTGCCTTTGGGAATGTTAATTAAGTGAAGAGTTAATGCTTTCTACTTTCATAGGCCCTGGATGAGACAAAGTAACTATAAACTATAATTTTGTCATTTTAATCTATTCATATGTATATAGTTTGCTTTTGTTTAGTTAGCTATGGCCTAGTGTTTGAGAATATAAGTTCTGGATCAGATCTCTTATTTTAATCTTGCCTCTTTATTAATGTGACTGTGGACAAGATAACCTCAGTGATCCTTAGTTTCCTCATACAATCATAAGTATTTATTGAGCAACTACTATGTACTAGGCACTATTTTAGTAGTTTGGGATACATCAGTGAACATGGGAGAAAAACCCTGTTTTTGTAGAACTTAGATTCTAGTTGGGAGAGACAGAAAATAAATAAGAGAAGATAATAGTATCTATATTTTAGAATTTTTTTCAAGATTAAGTAGAGTAATATATGTGAAGTCTTCTATCCATAGTGCATAATAAATGTGGGCATCTATTATTTTTTATGATTGTTGATTTGTTGTGCATGGACTTGTGATAAAATTGTATGTTGAGTGTATTAGTAATCCCATAAACATTGATAAGTATTAATAACTTTTAATTGGTGATGTCGAATGTTAGTTTTCTCTAATATTGTTGAGGGACATAGGGGGGAAGTAGAGAGATGGCAATGAATTTCATCAATATATCTAATTTGCTTTCCTTTCTAACAGCCACCAAAAAAGACATCTAAAAGAGAAAAACCTAAACAGAAAGCCACTTCTAAAAGTAAAAAATCTGTAAAAAGTGCTAATGTTAAGAAGGCAGATAGCAGCACCACCAAGAAGAATCAAAACAGTTCCAAAAAAGGTATGTTAGACCTTACATTATCAGCAACTTTAAATATATAGCATATGTGTTATACATAGTATTTGAGTGTGTGGGGGAAACAGATTAACTGCGAAGGACATGGAGAAGAAAGTTGTACAGGTTGAGATCCAAAATCCTCGGGACCAGAAGTGTTTCAGAGTTAGTTTCCCCCCCACCCCCAATATTTACATATTCATAATGAGATATCTTGGGGATGAGACCCAAGTCTAAACACAGAATTGACTTACGTTTCATATACACCTTACACACATAGCCTGCAGGTAATTTTATGCAGTATTTTAAATAATTTTGTGTATAAAATGAAGTTTTGACAGTGTTTGAACTGTGACCTGTCACATGAGGTCAGGTATAAGAATTATCCACTTGTGGCATCATATTGGTCCTAATAAAGGTTCTGATTTTGGAACATTTCAGATTTTGGATTAGGAATGCTCAACCTGTATACCAGTTTTTTATAGTTTATGATTTTTCAAATTGACATAAAATTTTCAATGCATGCTTTGTAGGTAATACACAGAGTGGTGATTTATAATTTAGGATCCATTATCCCTTTGATCTGATGAAAGCCTATAAAATTCTTCCCAACCTGCCTTAAATATTAATTTTCTGTGTAAGAAAGATTATTATTCACATTTAATAAAATATCTTTACTTTTAGAAAGTGAGTCTGAAGATAGTTCAGATGATGAACCTTTAATCAAGAAATTGAAGAAACCTCCTACAGATGAAGAGTTAAAGGAAACAGTAAAGAAATTATTGGCCAGTGCTAACTTGGAGGAAGTTACAATGAAGCAAATTTGCAAAAAGGTAATGAAACAAATATTTAGGTTATTTTGCTTTTATTAGAAAAATTATTTCACTCATTTTTTAATTTCAAGGTAGATCCTTATGTGCATTCATTCATTGAATAAATATATATTGAACTATCTGGCATATCCAGATCCTCTTATAGGTTCTGGGATACCACATTAAATAGTCAAAATCTCTGTCATAATGGACTTAATTTTTATAAATAATATTAGAATGATTAAAATTAGAGTGAATAAAATTAAAGTGATACATTCTAGGAAATTTTCTTTTCCTGCTCTGGAAACTTTTTATTGAATTATCCTTAGATTGTGTTCGTTTGAAAAAGCAGACTCTAAGGCCGGGCGCGGTGGCTCACGCCTGTAATCCTAGCTCTCTGGGAGGCAGAGGCGGGCAGATTGTTTGAGCTCAGGAGTTCGAAACCAGCCTGAGCAAGAGCGAGACCCCATCTCTACTAAAAATAGAAAGAAATTAATCGGACAACTAAAAATATATAGAAAAAATTAGCTGGGCATGGTGGCACATGCCTGTAGTCCCAGCTACTCGGGAGGCTAAGGCAGAAGGATCGGTAGAGCCCAGGAGTTTGAGGTTGCTATGAGCTAGGCTGACACCATGGCACTCTAGCCCGGGCAACAGACTGAGACTCTGTCTCAAAAAAAAAAAAAGAAAAAAAAAAAGCAGACTCTTAACGGACCACCTTAATTCTCTTGTTAGTATGGTAAGTGAGCTGTTATAGATTAGGTTTTTAACTCAGACTTCAGTGATGTTCTTCTAATACTTCTCAGGAAATACAAGTGTCCTGTTCTTGAATATGATTTCATAGGGATTCTGTACTCTAGATGAAAATTGGGAGATTTAGAATCTTGTTTCTTGTGATAAAATGAAATTATAATTTGAAACGTACCAAAGATAAAATACCCTGTGCTATTATTAGGACACTGATTATTTTGTTTATTCATTCACCATTCATTGAGCCTCTAATACCTATCAGGCACTGGGCTAAATGTTGTAAGTAGAGCCGAAGAAGCCATCACTTGGCTTTAAAGGAGGGTTTATGGTCTAGTGGATTAGAAAGAGACAAATATTTTAGTAATTAGAGCACTGTAAGTCAAGCCTGTGTTAGAAGAGTATGGAAGGTGCTGCAGCACCAAGGAACAAATTACCCACTTGGGCTTGGAATCTGGAAAAGCATCTCGGAAGAGTTCTTAACAGAGCTCTTAGTAGAGTATTAGCTGTACAGCGCAGTTGAGGAACAATAACATTCACCAAAATGATAACCGCAAGGAATAGTAATTAGTTTAACATGTCCCAAGGCTAGAAGGAAGTCTTCACAGAAGTTAGGAGAAAATATTAAAGAGTTTTGCACATCTTACATGTGTACCTTGTTACAGAGTTTGATTTTCTTCCAAACTCTGAAACGTATGGGGAATTGGGTGGTTGGGTGGGTTATTGAGACATATTTAGCAGGGACATAACACAATCATTTTTATTTTTTAAAAGTTACCTTGGGGCCAGTGCACTGACTCACCCCTTTAATACTATTATTAATACTACGGGAGGCTGAGGCAGGAGGATCGCTTGAAGTCAGGAGTTTGAGACTACCCTAAGGAAGAGCAAGACCCTGTCTCTACAAAAAAAATAAAAAAATAGAAAAATTAGCCGGGTGTTGTGATGCACACCAAAAGTCCCAGCTACTCGGAGGCTGAGGCAGGAGGATCATTTGAGCCCAATAGTTTGAGGTTACAGTGAGCTACAATGACCCCACTGCACTCTATCCAGGGCGACAGAGTGAGACCCTGTCTCAAAAAAAAAAAAGCCCAAAAAACAAAAACAAAAAAGTTATCCTAGAAATACTAAGAAGAGTGGACTGGCAAAGGATGAGATGAGAGACAGGACCTCCAGTTTATATCATCAAAATGACAGGGTTGCCATAATCTAAGAAATCAAGAGAGGCTGAACGAAGGTTGCTTCATTGTGGATGTAAGAGCTTGGTTAGCATTAATCATAATAAAGACTAGAACAAAAAGAATACTTTTTGAAGAAAAGATAAGTTTTGGTGGAGGGGCAGGTGTGGGCTGTGGGGAGAAAAAAGATTAAGTTTTGTTCTAGACATTTTGAAATGGAGTGCTTGGAACATCCAAATGGGTGAAATTGTGAACATTATAATTCTCTGATTTAGGAGAGAAATCTAGACTGTGAGTTAAAACCAAGAGTATAGATAAGGTGGCCCAGAGAGGAAGATAAAGGGTGAGAAAAGCAAAGGACAAAGTCCTGAAGACCACTAACACCACACAGTTGAGAAGTAATTTCTACAAATAACAAGAAATTGTAGAGTTGGTGTAGTAGAAGAAAGGCCAGAGGGAGGGATGCTATGAAAGCCAGGAGAGGAGGCAGTCTCAAGAAGGGGCAGCACCAGGTAGGAGGAGGCAATGGATAATTAACTTACAGGACAAGGGGCAATGGATAGGGAAGGCAATTCACAGAAAACATAAAAGACCTGTAAATGTAAGAAAACACAATGTTCCGTACTAATCAGAGAGAAATTGAAATATTTTTGCCTGTTAGATTGACAAAAACTCTAAAGATTGACAGTTTTCATTGTTGGCAAGGATATAGGGAAACAGGTAGTTTCATATGCCTTAAGTTGTAACTGCTTCTTTGGAGAACAATTAGGTAAGTGTCTTAAAATTTAAATTGCAAATACCCTTTAACCTAGCAATTCCATTTCTAGGTCTCTGTCCTAAAGACATAGTCACATCTGCACCAAAATGATTACAGTAATGTTCAGCATGTCTGTAATAACTGAAACACAACCTAAATGGCGATGGATAGGGAAATGGTTAAACTGTGATATATCCATATTTTTGGAATACTGTGTAACAGTTCAAAAGAACATGGAAAAACCTTCCAGGTATTGTTAAATTTTTAAAGCATATATAGACTACTACTCCATTTATGTAAATATGGAAAAATTCCACTGCCACTTACACATGTGTGTGTGTATAAATTTTTTTAAGGTCTGGAAGACTACACACCAAACTGATCACTGGTTTCCTCTGAGGGGAGAGAAGGATGGGGACAGAGTGGAGGGAAAATTGAAGAGAAGTTCTGTTCATTTGAAGGATTTTTGTGAATATATTTATGTAATTTTTAAAGGAGGATTATTAATAATAGAAGTTAGGTGAAAAGGACTTGACCGTTTTTTAGAGTGTGCATTTAGGAGATGATCACATAATAAGAGCAGTTTTGAGGGTTGGTAAAGTAAGGGTTATTTACTCTTCGGCCAAGAATTAATGCATAATGAGGAAAACAAATGAATTAAATCTTGTTTCAAGCAACTTGCTTTGGTAGGCAAATGAGGGGATGTAAGTCGATGAGAAAATCTTTTCTAAATTGGGGGTGGAGAAGCGTATGTTATGTCAAGGGTCAAGTGCTGGGCAAGGAAAAGCTGAGAAGCTACAGGAGAGTTGAGAGCTGGGTCTCTGGAGGCAAAGGAAACAGTGATAAATCCAGATACAACTGGAGGAGGAAGAGGTATGCCAGCAAGTTGAAGGAATTCATAGTAATGGCTTCTTGGCTGCAAGCAGAAGTGTGGGACACTTGAGAGGAAGGAGGTGAAATTGCCCTTGATGGGAGTGAAAGGAGAACCTGGCAAGGGGGTCCTGGGGGCCCTTTGAAGTTGAGTACCCTGAACTGAAAATGGGACCAAATTACTCAAAGCTGTTTTCCCACAGCAGTCTGTGGCCTGGGCTTAACCATAGAAAACTGGTAGTTAGACCAGTTTGGCGCTGGGGTTTTTGTAGGGAAAGAAAAAGGCCAACAATTAGAGTAATTTAAGTAATTTAAATGATCAACTGTGTTGTTTTTTTTTTTTATTTCAGCATATTATGGGGGTACAGATGTTTAGGTTACGTATGTTGCCCTTGCCCCCCCATCTGTGTTTTGAAAATTGGCAAACTACAGACTGTGGGCCAGATCTATTCTGTCTGTATCACCTCATTTTGTAAATAAAGTTTTATTGTGACACAGCCACATCTATTCATTAAAGCATTATTTATGGCAGATTTCACACTGTAACAGTATAGATGAGTGGTTGTGACAGAAACTGTGAATGGCAAAGCTGAAACTATTTACTATTAGGTCATTAAATATGAAATGTCTGATTTCGAATCAAAAATTTAGTTTATTATATCTCAAACAATCAGTACAATTAAAGTATGCACCTAAACACAGTTTTGCCATTCTTACTGGTAACTTGTTTATGCCAGCAGCAAAGAAGCCTGGAGAGCGAGGGGTGATGAAATTGCAAAAGGCATTTTCCACAGCTTGTTGAGAATTGAATATTTTTCATTGCAAGAAGTGATCCAAAGCCTGGAAGAAGTGGTAGTCAGTTGTTGCAAGCTCTGGTGAATATAGCAGATGACAGAGAGTTTCCAAGTCCAGCTTCTGTAGTTTAAGCAGTGTTGTTTTTTGAGACACGTGGTCTTACAAGAGGATTGACCTGTCTGTATTGACCAGTCTCGGCTGCTTAATCGCAGGCATCTTCATCATTGCATTCAGTTGGTTTCAGTAGACATCTGCTGTCATTGACCAGGATTCGTGAAGCTGTAGTGGATAATACCAGCGCTGGACCAACAGACACCGTTAGCTTTTTGTGATAAATATTCAGTTTTGGACTGTGTTTTGGCACTTCATCTTTATCCAACCATTGCGCCAACACTTGGAATTGTCAAACAGAATCCATTTTTCATCACACATAACAATACGGTGTAGAAATGGTTCACCTTGTCGTGACAGCAAAGAAAAGGCAAGCTTCAAAACGATTTCTCTTCTGATGCTCATTTAATTCATGTGAAACCCATCTATCCAGCTTCTTTACCTTGCCCATTTGTTTCAAATGATCCAGTGTTGTTGGAATAGTAACGTCAAATCTTGCTGCCAATTCACACATAGGTTGAGATGGATTTGCTTCCATTACAGCTTTCAGCTCATCATTATCCATCTTGGTCTCAGGTCACCCACATGGCTCATTTTCAAGATTAAAATCACCAGAATGGAACTTTTCACACCACTGACGTACTGTGCATTCATTAGCCACATCCTTCCCAAACACTTCGCTGATATTTTGAGCTGTCTATGCTGCATTAGTTCCACGACGACTCATATTCAAAAATAACACGAATTTTTGACTTATACGTGGTTTCACAAAAATTGCCCTAAAAAAAAAAACTTGATAATCACCAACCAAAGTGTGCATTTGAAAGAATGAGGATGTACCTTCATAATTAAAAAGTGTCAAAGTGAAATGTCAGATATCAACTGTCAAACTTAGTCCTTAAGGAAATCGGCCATTCCATACTTAATAGCCTAATAAGTTTAGGGAGAGGACTGAGCAGAGTGGAGTAGAGACTGAAGTTCAGGTTGTGGAATCATATGTAGAGTGTTGGAGACGGAAGAGGTTTATCTACGGGTTTGCCTCACCCATGTTTGTTGTTAATTCAGCCCACACTACCAACCTATAAAGCACTGAGAATGTTTACATGCTGGTTTTCTCCTTTGTATACAGTATTATTAAAACCTACTCATTTGCGATAGAATTCTGTATGGTGAACCAAAGTACTGTTATAATGTACATGCAGCTATTTGTACATAGCATAGATTTCCTCTTCCTATGAAAAGAGTATTTGATTTTTAAATCTGCTTTTAACATTGTTTTTCCTTTTCACTATAGGTCTATGAAAATTATCCTGCTTACGATTTAACTGAAAGGAAAGATTTCATAAAAACAACTGTTAAAGAGGTAAATGTTTTAGTCTTTTTCAGGTTTGATCATTTTGGATATATAAGACACAAAGG
>NW_012144300.1:1242768-1278958 GCF_000956105.1 Propithecus coquereli
AACTGTATAGTTTTAAAATTATTCATGTCACTGAGTATTACTTTTTTTTTTCCAGAGTATTATGGGGGGTACAAATGTTTTGGTTACATGGATTGCTTTTGTACCGCCTGAGTCAAAGTTATAAGTGTGCCCATCACCCAGATAGTGTCCATTGTACCAATTAGGTATGATTTCACACATCCCCACCTCCCCCCACCCCTCCTTGATTTCCATTGAGTTTTACTTCCATTTGTGCACTAAGTATCACATTTGATCCTCACATTTCTTCATAATATATGGGGAAATATATTTGTTTTCATTCCCATTTTAAAATCTTAAAATTGAAGTTTGAGCAGATGGTGACACCCTGAACTCAGATTAAGGTGTGGTTTCACATCTTAGCTACCCACATAATGCTACCCATCACAGCGATTGTGGATAGCTGGGCATCACAAAGTTGCATACACAGCTACTCGAGGACAAGTTCCTGTACACCAATCAAAGGGAGGGAAAGATCTGCAGGCAGCTACAGTTTTATATTGGTCCCAACTGACTTCCCAGGTCAACTGACTTTCCCATGTCTGTAGTAAAACACATATGGAAAAACTGGAATAAGATTTTTTGGTTTATGTATACTTAATATTATATGTTGGGTATGGTAAAATAATGTTTCTCTTTTATTACAGCTAATTTCTTGAGATAGAAGACAGAGACAGATGACTTGTTTCCAAGATATGAAGATCTGATTTATACCAGCAAAGAGAATGTATTTCCTTTTCTAAATCCTTGTTAAGCATTGTTAGTAGAATTTACCGTTGACCTTTTTATCTTGAGTGTTACGTAAATTTGAGTTTGCCGTTTTAAATTGCATTCCTGTGCAGTTTTTAGTTTAAAATCTTGCATGGCGGTAATTGTTCCTTGCTTTTATAGTTGTATTTTGTACATTTTTGATTTCTTTATATAAGGTCATATAGATTCTTGAACTGTTGTGGTTTTTAGTGCACTTAATATTAGCTTGCTTAAGACATACTTTTAATCAAGTAGAACAAAAACTATTATAACTGGCATTTATACACAGACTATTGCAGTATTTAGTATATGAACTATTTTGAATACATATCTCTTCTGTCAGTGTGAAAACTCAGTGGCAGTATGTTCATCGTATTAAAAATACACAAACTACAGCTATCCGGATGACTAAATTGGAACTTTTTTCCTGCATGTATATAATGTCAAATTGTCAGCATGACAAAAGTGACAGATGTTATTTTTGTATTTTTAAAAACCAATTTGTTGTATATAAAGTTTTTTATTTCTTTTGAGCAAATCACTTTTTAAACTCACATAGGTAGGTATCTTTACAGTTATAAACTATGAAATCTCAGTGTTCAGCCAGGCAGTGTAACAGAGCGGAGCAGTGAAAGTTCAGTGACGAAACACTGAAGGAACAGTCTTCCTGCTCTGCCTCAAAAGTGTCATCAATTTGTAGTATTAACTCTGCAAAGTGTCTGTAGGTACATTTTATATTAAGGAAAGACCAAAATCAACACATCACAGCTTCAAAATCTTTGGGAAGGGTTGGGATTAAGTACAAGCACATTTGGCTTATAGTAAATGAACTGATTTTTATTAAGTGCTTTTGCCCATATAAAATGCTGATATATTTACAGAAAACCTGGCCACCTTCATAATTATGATAAAAGTACCAGGTGTAGTGCCAGCAGATAATGTACAGGCAATAGCAGATAACTCTGAAAGTATTTCTCAAAACTGGTAAGATGTTTATTTCTGACGTTTCTGGAATCAGCTGTTGGGTTTCACATTTTGGCTAATCAGGATTCTAGGTATCAACCACATATGGACCACTCTTGAAAGAGAACTGATTTTGTCTTGGAAATTGACTGTCTTAATCAGTTTATTAAGTAGTCTCTCTGAATTTTAAAATAACATGCTGCTTATGACAGAATTAGATATTTGATGTACCAATTAAGTGTTGAAAGATATCTTTGCATCATAGAACAGAAATATATAAAAATGATATGTTGAATGTTAACAGGTATTTTCACAGGTTTGACTTATTTCTTGATAAAGACATTAGGGTACGGCATACTTAATACAAATGAATGAAATAAGCAACTAAATGAGACCTAAGAATGGGCCCTTGATTTTAAACTTGTTCTTATAAACCTTGTCAATAAAAATAATAAATCTAAATCAATGGTGTTAAGTGTCTTTCATTTGATGTCAGATGACAGGTTTAAGTAGCATTTCTGAACAGATTTTTAAATGGAGTCAGCCCCATTCCTTATATGGATTTTGAGTGCTCCTCAGTGATAACTGTGACCATTTTTGAAGTGATTTCACAGAACTATCAATCAAGGTTGTTTATTTTATGACCATTTACTACAAAGAGGATAAGTAGTAATGCCTATGACCTAAAAAGAATAAAGAGGGTTTAGAGGTGAGGAGATGGAGTTGGTCTGTGTGAAGGTTCTTCGTGATGATATAATACATCCATTAATAAGACCAGACTGTTCATTGCTACAGTACACAAAGTGTATTTGAAAGACAAGCCTAGTTTTTATTAAGCAGTTTTACACAACTAGCTATTCATCATCTGTAAGTTAAAACATTGTAAATTTGTATTTTCCGCTACTCAATTACAAAATCTTCAGACAACACTGAGAAACATTCAAAGTAACTCAAGAAAATAAAGTACCATGGTTCCTTAAAGAACAAAATGTCAAAGTATATCACTTGAGACAGGAAATTAAAAAAAAATACACATTTACCATGCCTTAAGTAGGTTTTTCCCTGCTTGTAGCACAGTGCAAGTTTAAGTGCCCAGAAACTAAAGTAATAATTTACTGTGAACCATTTCAAACTTAACATATTTTGCATTTATCACTTAACACATGCTATTTAAACATTTTAGTATGTAATACTTTAAAGCAGAATACTTTCCAATCAATACCAATGAGTCTCAACAAATAACCTAAATATCCGCGTTTTCCTGTATTAACTTTGCAATATACAGTTGTTGGCTTTCCTTTGTAATATACTTTGGGGAAGAGGGGTATCTAAATGCTAAGGTTCACTGCACATTCTTTCTGTAAGGTATTTATAAGCTGACTTTAATTTTTAAAAATACCTAATATTTTGAAAAGTGGCTTTAAAGTCTTAGTCCCTTTTTTAAGCAAACCAATATAATTGAAAGAATTGTTCAAAGATTTTAAAACAAAAGCGTATCTCTAACCTGTAAACTGAAGTTTCTTGGCAAAGTAAGCATCATGAAGACCCTGAAACCAAAGTTTTTACTTTAAAGTGACATATTAAACCATTTTCAGTCTTTAGTGAAAAAGTAAATGCCATGTTCTTAGGCTTTTAAAATATGGCTTATAAAATGTGTAGTATTTACTGAGATAGCTCACATTTTTCTGCAGTTTTCCAGTGGACCTGCCTATGGAATACTGTAAACATAATTATGCAAAAAATATTCCTAGAGATTAAATCAGTTATTTTAAGTAGAAGTGGAGAGGGGCTTTTATTAAATTATTCTGGCAAGATCCTTTTGCTAGTGGTTGCCAATATCAGGGATATTTAAAGCAAAGGTATATTCTACATCTACAGTGTGAAGACCACACTATCTGTGCCCCACTGTTAATGATACAATGCCTATACCGTTTAAGGGACTGAAAATTTTCCTGGTTTGCCAATGACTGCACAAATCTAAAATATTTTATCACAAAAGATACCTGAATTTAAATTTTTGAACACCCAGTGGGAAGAAATATGTACAATATAAAATGTCTAGAAGCTTCATCTTACCGTCAACTGGAGAGTTTGTGCTGTATCAAAAATGAAAAGTTCTATCTAAATTTTAAGTAAAAGCTCAATGTTGGAGCTATATAAAAATATTAAGGCTCATTGGTAAAGATACTGATAAATTGTCACAGAAGAAAAACATGGCTTTATCTAGTTTTTTAATGATTCCTGCTTGATTGATTGGTTTCTCAATGTGTAAAAATTGATCAACCAAATTCAAAATGTCAAATCTGAAGGGAACCTCCAACCATGGAAAAATCATTTCCAAGGTCTCAATTGAAGGTTATATTCTGCCTTATTCTGAAATCTGGACTTTTAGCACTAATTGGACTCATGAACAATGCAATTAATATAAGTGCCTATAAGGGTATTTGGGGTCAGTGCTTTCAGAGTGGTAAAATGGGCTTACATTATTGAATCACATTAAAAAACATTTCAGTTTTGCTATGCAGAGTTTTTTCCCCCTCTTACAACTGAGGTTCAACATGTGTTTCAAACTTTCCCATTTGGGGTACAGAAGAAAGCTGGGTCCAAACAAATTCTATTTAAAATGCTGCAATCTTGCTTGCTTCTCGAACACCACTCAAATATGCCCCTGTCACAGTTTGTGGAAAATGCCTGTTTGTTGCCTGTAAAAAATAATTGCATAATTTGAGATCATGCAGAAAGAATACAGTTGATATCAAAAGGTAACACAAGCTTAGACTGTATCTGGTCCTCCTAAAATAAAGATCGGTGCTACTCCTGTGTGCTCGTACATATTAACACTGCCCAACCATGAGAGCCTTGCACTTCTGGTTATCTTGCCATGCTTCACCAAATCCGTTCATTTAACAACATAATCAGCGCTCCTGCCAAGTATATGGGATTCATTAAAATATTAAGTATCTGTATGTGCCAGGTACTGGGGCTAAGAAGAATAAATAAGGTAAAGTCCCTCCCATCGGACAAGTAATCTAGCTGGTACATTCGGAGATGAGTGAAAAAAGTACAGAAAATGAATGGCAATTTCTCCACAGATGGAGTTTTGCTAAATGTATAGAACAAAGGTGTACAAGGTTACTCAAAGGATAGACCAGGGACTTTAAGTTCAACAAGAAGAAGACAAAATGTGAGGGCTGTTGGATTGGGAGGAAGTAAACAGGCCGTCAATGATAGCAGAACCTCCCTTCCAAGGAAGGGCTGTAGTGAGAATAGAATAAGCAAAGCAGGAGGCTAAGAAAGGGGGAGGCCTGCATTAGTGGGAAGTGATAATGACAAGGTCTGGGAAGGGGGAGCTGAAGTGGAGTTGAACAGGCTGTAGAAAATGGAGAAGGATAAGGAACAGTGCAAGAGGTGAAGCTGATAGTCCCCTAAATTGATGGCTGGGATAGAAGGGAAAACATCCAGGTGCCAAAGACTCAGGTCAGTAGGAATACAATCACTAGCAGGGGGAGAAAGTGGCAGTGAGAAGCTTCAGAGAAGCGAGTTTTTAGATGGTGAGGTAATAATCCTATCAAAGCAGCAAAGGAGAAAGCAAGAAAGGTGACATGCTCATGACCCTAAGACACATGAGCCTGAAACAGCCATCTCTTGGAAGCAACTGACATTTGTTGCCCGCCATGCCACCTTTATGCCCTTCCTACAAAGCTGGCTCTGCACAGGCCAAGGAGTAATGAGAGACACTTGGTTTTGAGATGTCATTCTTTTGTAAACAAAAACACTACCTCTATTTTAGATTAAACTGCAAGATATGCTATACTCCTAAACCATATTATATAGAGTATGAACACAGATGAAAGAGTGGTCAGACTTCACTCTTAAGTTTGGACTGGGGGTTCTAGTAACAAAAAGCAAACCCATCCCAAAGAATCCTTACAAAATCCTTACAAAACGGAACCATGGAGGCAGAGGTTGGCATGGGGTAAAAACACAGTTGGTTTAAAAACTATGGAAAGCAATTATATTCTTCATCAGACTGCACATTCGACCGTATGCAACAGAGATCTGACTTAGCAGGATGAGGCACCAAACAAAATGAGGATTAAGTCAAGTCTTCATAACTAACAAAGAGGCTTCTAGTGCCCACAATGCTAGAAGCTAAGCTTCCACCAAAGAGAAACTGAATGTTTCCAGATAGATAGTGATGTTTGTGGATCTAACCACCAGTTATTCAGCTTGCTGGAGCTCTCATGTGGCTTTTAAAAAAATGCCTCACTCAAATCTGTGCTGATAGTTGGGGATTTGGATGTGTAGCAGGCAGAGACAAAAACACACAAAATAGGAACTCTGAGGATATCAGGTAGGGAGGCTGCAAACAGAAACAAGTTATGAAGGATGCAGAGGATATTACCAAAAAGGAACATTTTGCAAACAAAGCATTCATAAAGTAAAAGCCAAAATTTTAAGTCAATTTGAGGGTTGGAAGATTTAAAAGGTCTCCCCAGAAGCAGAATAAAAAGAGATGAAAAGAAGAGGGAATCAGATGGTCAACCTAAGAGTTCCAAGATACAGAAAGCCTAGAAATAAGTTTTTTCCTTGACCAGATAAATAATGAAACGAAGAAAATTCTAGAATTGAAGGATATGAGTTTCTAGATTACAAGGAATGAAAAAAGGCACAGAAAGGATCAGAAGTCAGAATAACAAAACATTTTTTCAGCAGAAGTAAATCAAGAAAGAAGAGAGGGGATCTTGGAAATAGAGGCCCAATGCTGGGGAGTGGTTTAAAACAAACAAACAAAAAAAGACCCAGGAGGAGGCTCTGGAGTAATCTTAGACATCAACCAGTGTGGACCGGAGCAGAGGGAGGAGGACTCCGGGAAGGGGGAGTTCAAAGACTAGAACTAACAGGCCAGCTCAGAAAGATTTGCCTGTGAATTAGAGATGGCAGACGGTAGGGGAGACCAGCAAAGTTATGCTAATAACCAAAGGGGCCATTACGACTGCCAAGAAAACAAAGCTGTGTAAGAAGTAGATAATGTCTAACGTTAAAATCAGAAGACAGCGACAGATTGTTTCAAAACATGAAGTCAAGGCCGGGCGCGGTGGCTCACACCTGCAATCCTAGCTCTCTGGGAGGCCGAGGCGGGCGGATTGTTTGAGCTCAGGAGTTCGAGACCTGGCTGAGCAAGAGCGAGACCCCACCTCTACTAAAATTAGAAAGGAATTAATCGGCCAACTAAAAATATATAGAAAAAATTAGCCGGGCATGGTAGCGCATGCCTGTAGTCCCAGCTACTCGGGAGGCAAGAGGATCGCTTGAGCTCAGGAGTGTGAGGTTGCTGTGAGCTAGGCTGACGCCACGCCACTCACTCTAGCCCGGGCAAAAAAGTGAGACTCTGTCTCAAAAAAAAAAAAAAAAAACATGAAGTCAAATCCAGAAGAAACAGCTGGAAGAGTTAAGATGCTGCCTCTGGGAGTATGAGGAGGATGTTGAGAAAGCTTCTGCTGTTTGTGGTCCTAAGACTTTCAACCATATTTGACTTGGTTTTTAAACTCTGGGCAGATACCACTTTAAAGAAACCAAAATACAAGTAAGTGGGTTCGGAATCAAGATACACACCTCGCCAGCAAAAAAGATGGTTCCTTGTATTTCTTCAGCAATGATATCGTAGGCCTCGCCACTTCCACCTGTCTTCACAAAACTGTACGCCATCTGGATCCACGGGTCTGTGCTCCACCGAGTGACGAAGTACTTTGTGGGGTCTGGGACCTCCTGCATCCAACAGAAAGGAATTATAAAACAGGGTCAAGAAGGGACTCAGACATGGTGCAACCCAAATTACAAATACATAGTCTCCCTCCTTTAGGACTGAGTTCACTCCCACAGCATTCTGAAACAGCAGTTCTCAGGACGATCCTCCTGCCCCTTTAAGCCTCTGCACCTCATCCTCAATCTCCTGTCCCACCCACCCACAATCACAATTCCCTCACTCCTATACTTCCTCCTTCTGCCAGGGACATGTCTCCCCACCTACCGGGGCCATCGCCAACAGCTAAGAGTTTGGGCCTTCCCTTTCCATTGCCTGGCATGTGCAGGAGAGATGGTGGCCAGGGGTCTCTGGCTCAGAGTAGAAAGGGGAAGGGCGGAGTCTTCGGATCACAAGTTAGAACTCTCAACAGCCTTCTCCACAAAACAGTGATACAAGGAGATGTTTCACATTCACCAAATTTAAAATACAGTAGTCTCCCCTTATCTTCAGGGGATACATTCCAAGACACCCAGTGGAGGCCTAAAGCCATGCAAAGTACTGAACCCTATATATACTATGTTTTTTCCTATACAGACATATGCTAAAGTTTAAAAGTTAGGCACAGGCAGAGAAGAACAGTAATAAAGTAGAATTATAACAATGTACTGTAATAAAAGGGACGTGACTGGATCTAATAACCGTGACGGCTACTATGTGACTCACGGACGGCAGCGTCTACAGGGTGGAGATGCTGGACAAAGGGATGATTCACGTCCTAGGCAGGGCGAGGCGGGAGGGCTCAAGAGTTCATCATGCTATTTAGAACTGTCCATGATTTAAAATTTATCAATTGTTTATTTCTGGAATTTTCCATTAAATATTTTTGGGCCCCAGTTGACCTCAGGTAACTGATACCATGGAAAGCAAAACCTTGAAAAAGGGGGAACTACTGTAATTTTGCTGGCTGGCCTCTGACAAGCATTGCCATGAAAAATATCCCCACGGCAAGTGTGTGCTAAGTTCCAAAGAACCAATTTAAAAACAACCTTTTAGACAAAAACCCCAAGCGAGGGTCTATTGTGTGATATAATCACAACACTAGTTACATCGTCTCATATAAAATTAGCAACATAGCTGAATGTCCCTCTCTAATTTACGTAACTTTCGAGTCACTTCTATTTTTGCTCCTTTATCGGAAAAAGACATAAGCCACAACCATTTACAAATCTCCAGAGATGATGAAATTTAGTACATTGGCTAATATAAATTAGTTCCTTGGAGAAAAGACAGAAAGGAGACTGTCTGTGTGGGATATAAGAAAATTCTGGACAATGTCCCTCTTTCAAAGGAAGGCTGTAGTCAAAGCTTCTAGGGTTTGGGTAAATACAGAATCTACAGAAAATGTTGAGCCTTTCGTATCCTTAGCAAAATGGGTGTGTGCATGATGTGAGGAGAAAAAAGGAAGGAAGACAATTGCATAAAGAGAAGTACAGAGCACTGTCACGGGGCTGCGCTGGGTCCCACCCAAATTCCTATGTTGAAGTCCTAACCCCCAGCACCTCAGAATATGACTGTATTTGGAGACAGGGTTTTTAAAACAGGTAATTATGTTAAAAAGGGGTCGGCGGGGTGGGTTCTAATCTAATCTGACTGGTGTCCTTATAAGAGACGAGGACACAGACACACGCAGAGGGACAACCACATGAGGACACAGGGAGAAGACGGCCACCTACAGAAGCCAAAGAGAGAGGCCTTGAGAGAAACCAACCCCGTCAACACCTCGATCTCGGACCTCCAGCCGCCAGAACTGTGAGAAAATAAATTTCTGCTGTGTAAGCCCCCCAGTCTGTGGCTGAGAGGATGTTATGGCAACCCTAGAAGACTCATCTAGGTGCCTAAGTGGAAGGTGGGGTGTTGGAAGAAGGAATAAGAGGGCCCACTGCTTGGTTCCCTGCCTCCTCAGTCACACTGGTGGCTTCGGGTTCCACCCCCACCCTGAAGAGCACGTAACATTAACAGCAAGCATGTGATCCTCCTTCCAAGAAGGGCTTCCTCTGACCTGCTCCTTGAACAGCTCCCGGAGCGTGGCCATGCACTGCTGCAGCACCTGCTTGTCGTCCAGGGTCCTGACGGACGCCACAGCCTCCCCAGCAATCACCGACATCAACACACTGTGCTTCTTCTGGAGGCCCGGGAGAGAAAAGCAGGGTATGTTTTTTGCTTTGGGTATAAAAGTCTCTAGATGCTTGGTTCCAAAAAGGTAAGGGCCTCATCCCCACAAATTAAATTTCATTATTTCCAGCTTCCCTTATCCCAACTTCAATTGCAGTCCATTTTCTCACAACCACGCATCATCCATCCGTCTGCTCTATTGTAATGTAAAGAGCAAATTCGTGCTGCCCTTGGCTGTTCACTTACAACAACTTGTTTCAGAAGTAGGAGAAAGAGATTGAGAAGGGAAATCTGCAGATGAAATAACGGGTAAAGAAAAACTCTTCTCGAATGCTAAAGAAATTCTGCTCTTGGTTCCCACGGGATACCTTTTTAAGAGTTCACGTGAGAGCCCTTTTTAATGACCCCTTTTTAACAGTTTCTTGAAACTGAGAGAAAGTAAGAAACAACAGCTGTGATTCTTTTGTGTGGCAACAAAGCGACAGCAGGGAAAATCACCACAGCTGTGGAGTTCCAGGGACGACCTCTCCTCTTCCTTCCCTCCCTCACATCACGCCCGGACCCCTCCTTCACAGCGCACCAGAGAGCAAGTGTCAAGCCCCTCTGGCTCACTGTGCTGTCGCCAGCTCTCCTAAGAGGAATCGCCCTATCGGCCAAAAATAACAGTTTCCACATGCAGCCAATTCATGTCCCAGGGAGCAACATTAGTACTTCAAGAAAACATGGCAAATATTGGGGGTTCCTGTCCTATAGGAAAATGTCCTGGTCCATATGTCCTCCCAGAATATACACATACATGATCACGTGTCTCCACAATATTCATTAATTCCTGAACTTGACATGTGAGTAATTATCAAGCCAAATTCCAAACTTTAAAAAGGGAATTCAAAGCACATTTCACAAATGATTTTTACCTGGGGATCCATGTCATAGAATACAGCAAAAAGCCCTCGCTTGCTGGCACTAGGAGGAACGTGGCCAAAAAAGTCAGCCCCTTGAACTTTACTGTCCCAAAACCTATAAGGAAATTGCAAGGCGATCTGGAAAGCAAGCAAGAGAAAGATGGTTAAGTATTTTCTCGTATCAAAAGCACAAGCAATCTCTAAGAAGCAACCTGCAGCTCTACTCTAAAACAAACTATGTTCAAAAGAACAAACCAAAATACTCCCTCTTTCCATTCTGCTGACCTTGTTTATTCTCTTGGTGACTTCCCAGTTTTCATGCCATTCAGTTCTACACTCCCACAGGTAAAGGTGGGACCCGCTGACAACCTATAGGCTAATCTGAAGATGTAAATCGTTTCTGAGATTTGTTCTCGAAGCCTATGTCCACAAGTTCAATTCTTACCATGTATAGGTCTGCCAGGATCTACTGCAGCATTGGCAGATTCTGCTAAAGGAGATTTTAAAGGCAGAGGAAGGAAACCATGTCCTCATTGGGACCAAAGAGTAGAAGGGAGACAAGGAAAGCAAAGCAGAAAAAAAAAAAGAACTGCTTATACCAAATTCAAACTTTGAATAACAAGATTCATTCTCCTAAAGTCAAAACTCACAGACCTCAGCCAGGCGTCCTGCTTTTATTTTGATGTTCTTTTGTCTTCTTCATAAACAATTACTCCAATGAAAAGGAAATCTTTGAATTTTATTTAGATTCAAACACTACCCACATTATACTTTGGATACCCATATCAGAAGTTAAAGCCTATTATCTGATATTATTAATAATCTCTCTAGTTCTGAGGGTGAAGTAATTTAAGTCACCTTTTCAATAATGCCTGCACCTAAGCTGTTGATAGCTTTCATCTTCTTCTCCGACAACGGTGGATTAAACTGAATGGCACCTTTCTGTAGTAAGGCCAGTGGTATGGTGACTAATACCTGTGGGAAATAATGAACAGTTAACACACAAACAGCAACAGAACCTAATACCACAACTACTCAGTGGGTTTATTTCCAGGAAAATCTCAGTGTTTTTAAAGATAGTTTCTTACAAACTCAAAGCTCTCTATTGCCAATCATGAGATTATCAACATGACCATGTTGTTATACTGGTAAGAATAACGGTTGCCACGTGCAACACTGTTCACTGCACATGGGCGCCTGGCTGAGCAGAAGTGGCGTCCACATAAAGGAATTTGTACGAAAGTCCTGATGGCTAACAATAATTGTAAGAATTAGCAGACCCCCAATCCTGAAAAGCAGTGCTGTAGGAGGCAACAGCCCTAAATACGGAGTCAGGAGAACTCTATCATTTCTGATCCACTCTACCATGTGGCAAGCCCTGCCACTCATCTCTGCCAACCAGCTGTATGATGAAGGTAACAGCTGCCCCACTAACCTCAAAGGATTAGGGTAAAGCATAAAACTTAGATTTACAACGCTTCATAAATGGTAAAGTATATAACATTAGGAATTATTTTAACCATGTAAAGCCATGTGAAATTTTTCCAAAGAGAAAGAAATTTATTTCAGGGTCTCAAGTGGGTCTAAAGAATCATTTAGAAGGGCTGAAAAAACAGAAGAAAAGTTGAGCCTTCAAGAATGACTCTCAAAACCACATCACAAAACCAGGTCAAAGAAACCTATTGTCTTGTCATAAAAATCAAGAAATTTCTGGCTCCAGACCATGTTACCACTTCTACACTCAAAAAGCCATTATTGCTGCTACCAGCTCCAGAATCATACCCCATACAGACCAACCTGAACCAGCAAAATGGTGCCTCACACCCCACCCTTTCACTTCCTTGTAGTTAACGACTGAACCCTGGGACCTCTACTATCCCTGCTACAGAAGAACCAAACACCTCAACCGCTGTGCTTATTAGCAGAGGCAACAAAAGTAAAGCAAAAACCAACCTACACCTTCCAAATCTCATGCAAGTGCATTAGACTAGAGGAGCCTAATTCCTATTTAGAACTTCAGCTGCAAGGGAGTCTGAGAAGAGTATGTGTGTTTACTTTCCCACATCTGCGGTACAGGATGACACACTAGGAAGAGAGCATGGGATGGAATTGAAGACCAAGCACCATTATCTACCCTAGCCCTCAATTCTAGGATCACAGGAAGTTTAGAGTTCTTCCTGTGATTTTGTCACTATTTTCTGCCACATGAAAACTTTTTTTTTTAATATGGGAGAAAGCACATCTCACTCTGTCGCCCAGCCTGCAGTGCAGTGGCGTGACCATAGCTCACTGCAACCTCCAACTCCTGGGCTCAAGCAATCCTCCCACTTCAGCCTCCCGGTAGCTGGGACTACAGGTGCACACCACTGAACCCAGATAAATTTTATTCTTTGTAGAGACAGGGTCTTGCTATGTTGCCCAGGCTGGCCTTGAACTCTTGGCCTCAAGCAATCTTCTTGCCTCAGCCTCCCAAAGTGCTGTGATTACAGGCGTGAGCCACTGCACCCAGCCTCTGCCACATGAAAACTTTAGAAAGTATAAAATATGTTCTCTATCCTCAAGTTTATAACCTGTTTAGAGATAATAGCTACCACGTAACCAAGGAAAAAAACTCAAACAAAAAAAATTGCCCAGTTAGATTACATATAAGAAGTGCAAGAAAATACACAAAATCTAGATGTTTTCTTAATGACAAAAAAGGCTTCAAAAGCACAAGAACTTGGGTAAACAGACAAATGATATAAACACATCCTAGTAAGGAACTAAAAGCTAATCTCAGTGGAAGCAGCCTAGATCAAGTTACAGTTTGTCAAAGGTTTATCGGTCTGTCATGTTGGATTGGAAATCTTTCACTTACAAGTTTGGGGAAACTTCCAATATAAACTGCGATGTGTGCTAGCTACATAAAAATAAAAATATTTGCTTTAAAAATTTCAAAGCGCAGCCTGACGCTGCGCCCTCATTTCTTTGGAAGGCTGGAATACAAACACAGAAGGGCATGTGTGCCTGGCCAGGATCGGGCAGAGGGTGACCAGGCAGGTGAAGCATAACTAGCCTGTTGTCCTGGACACCAAGAAGCAGAGCTACAGATACCAGAGGCTGAACTGTCAGCTGATTTGTAATTTTAAAAAGTAGTATTTTTAAAAAATGTTTACCACTAGGAAGAACCTTAGATACGGGGGGCTTACAGACAAGGACTCTGTAGCCAAGGTTCTCAACCAGGACAGCACAGTGGAATCATCTGGGAAGCTTTAAAAACATGACCTTTGCAACTTTTCTTATAAGCACCTCTTAAGTGATTTAGACAAGAATGTCCAAAGTCTCCCAGCTAGTTAATGGTAGGAATACTGCTAGGATACCTCCCACCCCACCCATTCTAAATCTAGACCCTGTCTTTCCCACGTGACACGCAATCCTTTATTTCCATATGAATATCAAGGACTATGAAACAGGCTTTAGACAACTGAAATGTAGAAAGCAAAGCTTGTCTAGGAGACTAGTGATAGTTCATCAATTTTTTTTTATAATCACTTCAGATATAACTAAACTTAAAATAAGCTTTCAAGGCTTATTAAATCCCCTCTACCCCAAGTAAGCAACTTTGTTCTCTAATACTATAAATCTCAGTGTGATTTCAAGTATTAGATTCAGCAGTACCTTGTCCTGTTTACTTACTAAGGCTAGTTACAAAAAATTTAAGTTATATAAAAGTACTTCTGACAGTTTCAAGATGAAAACATAGAACGTTCTTGATCTGAAAAGGATTCCATGGTAAAAAAAAAAAAAAAAAAACAAACAAAAAAACCTGAGCACAGAATTAAAGTAAAATAGATTTCTTTAATGCAAGACTTGTCAGAGCCTTCAATATATTCTGATTTAACCCTATATAACTCCTATTAACCCTAAAAGTAGAGTTTAATATACAATATTTCCCAAATTTATTTGGCCAAGGAATTTCTTTTCTTGTTCAACTCTGAGGACTAATGTTCCATAGAACCCACTTTGAGGAACACTATTCAGAATTCCATCTGCCATGAATCTATACAATGTTACATCAGTTTAATCAGCTTTGCACTTATACACAAAATTAAGTGGAGATACATAACTCCTCAGAAATCCAACAAGGCTCCAAGGCAAACTGCCAAAAGCAAATTGCTTAGCGGGAAAGACTGTTTTTCCTTCCTTCCAGGTCCCTGGCAGCAAGGGGCTCTAACCTAGTGGAATCCTAGCACTTACCTTTTGTGCAGAAAACCCTGTGCCATCTGTGGTGGTAACTTGTACTTCATCTCCAGAATAATCAATACTCTGCACCTGCTCAAAAGCAACCATCAAAAAATGAGGGATGGAACCATGTGACCCAAGATCCTTTCCCATTCTCATATCATGTGAGTTTACCCCTCCAAGGCTATGGAAAATAATTTTCTGGCATTCAGAGATCTAAAGAGTTACAGCTGAACTCAGGGAATTAAAACTTATAAATACTACATCAGAATATGGAAAATATTTACAGTATGATATAAAGTGAAATATATATATAAAATTACCTCTATGACTACAATAAGATACAACGCAAATGCATTAGGACAAAGATTTGAAGGGAAAATTTAAAAGCAAAAATAACCACGTTGGGTTAGGGAGGTCGTGAGCAATTTGAACACCTTATTATTAATGAAAATGTATCTGGGCCACTATTGATTCCAAACAGCGGCAGCTACCTCACTGACATGTGTAATGCCACATGGCTACAACTGCACACAGAAGTACCTGACACCGGCTGAACGTCAAAGCAAACCCCAGCCTCCTGAGTAACCCACATGCCCAAAACCTCACATCCTCCCAAACAAGGGAAAGCCAGAGCCTCCCACCACTGTCGATACTCACCGGAGATTTGAGTCGAATGTCTAGCCCTTCGGCCAATTTTTCAATTATTACCGAGTATCCAGGAGTTAGGAGAGTGTGGTCACCAGCAAACTGGGCAAAGAATTCATTGTGGTCCCAGGAGCGAGCAGACACCTGGAAATCAAAGGAGGTTGGGGACACAGAAGTGTAAATCCCTGAGCCTGTGCCAATAAAAGGAGCTCCAGGTGAGAACAGACACCCAAGGCAGGAGGGAGGGCTACCAACCACAAGGCACACATCCAGGAAGTAGGGGATGAACAGACCAGCCCAGGTGGACACCACTGTCAGGAGAAAGATGTCTCTTGATCACACACAGGAAAGTTTATTTTAGAACAAAAGGTCTATATGACTTGGGCATTCCTTGATAAAAATAAAAGTTAATTTTATATGTCAACAACTCTGGCAAAGGAGAATTCTATGCGGGTAAAACTGTGTTTGAGCAACTCCATGTAAATTTGCCAACTATTTGTCTTTAACATGGAAATTCTATAGATCTTGGAAAACAGTGTGATTCCAATCACAATGCAGAATCAGATGGAATGGAGATGTCACCCCAAAGGGGGAAAATTAAATCATCCATGGAGTTTCTATTCAAAATACAGAATACCGGAGTATTAAGTTCACAGTTGGTTAAATAAGTTAGGCTCAAATGTAAGTTTATTTTAACAAGATAAACAGACCAGAATTGCAAGGATACCATATTTTGGTGTCTGGAGAGCAGTGTGTTTAGACTCTATGGTTCCACAGAAATGACTCAAGGGCCTCTGCAGAGGGCAAGGAAAACAGGGCAGTTAAAGAGACCCTGCTCTGATTCAGCCCAACAGCCCTCCTTTCTTTGGTTTTACATATTGAGCTTCTTCACAGGTATTATTTAAAGAAGGATTTCTCTTGTTTAAAAAAAAAAAAAAAGTTAAACATTAAAAAAAAAACCACTTTGGGGTTAATATGCTCAGAAGTCATGGTTTTCAAACTTTTAAGCAGCAAAACTATTCTTCCCTGTTTATCCAAACTAGCCCGAATTCAATATTTAGATACACAAAATACATCTCTACACAAAAACGAGTATTTGCAAAGTACACATTTCACAAAACCCAATCACACCTGGTGGAGGTTGCTGCCAAAGGCGTATTCCAGGTTACTGAGATGGAACTGAAGCACTTGTCCTTCAAGCTCGCTGAACTGGATACCAGATTCCTTAATAAAAGCTTTGTAGATCTCCTCAATCTTTTCTGCAATGGGAATGGATCAAAGCAGGAAAAATAGCATTAACATGATTCTTTAATTCCTTATCCTTTGCTTTCAACCTCCTTCACACGGCAAAACCCAAAACTTCCGAAGTCTCTTCCCAAGTAAACTCAGGGGGAAAAGGATCTCTTGATCGGGTTGACTTCTCTCAGGAAGTGAAAGCTTATCCTAACCGGAAACAAAGCTATGTAGGTTCCATATCTTCAGAAATGTTTTGTTTCTCCTTAGTTGAAAAACTGTTTCCTCTTGTGCTCAAGATATAGAAAAAGTAGACCTGCACATACACGTGCAAACACACAGAGAGGATTACCATTCGCTTTCTGGAACTGCCATCACCTTAAAGTCAATTCTTATAACATCTCACCTCAACTAAGAGAGCTATAAATAGACTAACTATTGGCTCCCAAACAAGAATATCCCATTATGGACTTTCCTCATGTCAGCCCTCTGCCTCAGTATCTTTAATAACTGGTTCCCCGCTGCCTATGTAAATTCCAAAAACCATAGCCAGGCACAGCGGGCTGTGGTTTTAGCCTTCTCAAAGGTAGCAACTACAACCTGCCCACTTACAGGCTCTGCTGCGCTGCTGCTGAATCTTCTCCTGGGAAATTCCAACCCTGCAAGGCTGCTGCTCCAGCTCCCATCACAAGAATCCCGCCCCGCACCCCGTCCTGTCCATTCTTTACAGGCCAGCATCACCCAGCTGCTGCAAGCCTCTGAAATCCCTCCCCGTCATCAACCCCAGCACTTATCTCTCCCGTTCAACTGGACTTTTTAACTATACAAACACAGCCCTGTGATATCATCCCCGTTGTCTTAGATTCCTTTTTGGTGGCTCTGGAGGGTGGAAGAGGGTTCCGGCCTCGTGTCTGACTAATTCTAAGCATCCTTACACAGGTGACTTCTTTATTACTTTTTCAGTGATGACAACTATCCAACACATACATCACAGACTCCAAGTTTCCATAAAATATCACGCGCTAGCCTGACCAGAGACGGAACTGACTATCCGTTAACTTCTTTTTCATAGCTCAAGGTTCTCATTAGATTTTTCAATTCTTACACTAGATTGGAACATGGGGATGTCCAAGGGACCTCTCTGGATTGGTGCCAAACATTTGCTCCTAGACCACGGGGCTCTGTGGCCTTTTCAGTGTCTTTTGCAGTGGTCCCATTCCTGCTTCCTGATATGCAGCTTCCACTTTCCCATCATTTTTATGGAGGAAGAAAAACCAATATTGCTAGAATAGTATATAAAATTAAGTTTAAACAGACTGAGAGAGGCCTTAATGTGATTTTTCTGTAAATAATATTTAAAAGCTGTCGTACCCATACTTTGTGAAATGAAATCTAGTCTCTTAGTATTTATCTTTGGGTTTTCCCAACTTTGTGTTAATGAGATCTCAGACAGCTGAGATACTAATAGGCAGGATATAACTAAAACCTTACAGAGATGTATGTACTATTATCAAAGATTTTTAATAAAATATTAACATGATGAAATAACTACTTACACAGTAAGTATTGCTGAGCTTCCCTTTTAACCTTTTTATGCAAGGCCAAAGCAAAGCAATATCATTAAACTTTTTTATTTGGTGACTGAAAGAAACATAAAGAAATGTAAAGAAAACCCCAGCCAGTGACTACCACACAGGTGCAAAACACTAACCAAATTCTGAGAGCATCCTGCAAGTCAGCATAATAACTGTTCTCAGCTCCAGAAAATTTAAATGACCCACCGATTGATCTGGACACTACAACATTTGATTAAATGACCCCTGTTGAGCAGAGTATATTTCTGAAAGTGTTCTATTGTGTCAGTCAGCATTTACTAAGGGCAATTACAGTGTGGGTCAGTCTCTTAGAGGTGGTAGCCTGAGGTAGCTGAGGGGGAGGGGAAGGAGAAAAAGAGACAGTCCCTGCTACTGAGAAGTTTACCCCAAATAGATGAAGTGTATCACAGTCTGAAAAATTGAGACCCCTTGCAAAGAAACACATAGTTGAAGGCCGGGCGTGGTGCCTCACGCCTGTAATCCTAGCACTTTGGGAGGCCGAGGTGGGCGGACTGTTTGAGCTCAGGAGTTCAAAACCAGCCTGAGCAAGAGCGAGACCCCGTCTCTACTAAAAATAGAAAGAAATTAATCAGACAACTAAAAATATATAGAAAAAATTAGCTGAGCATGGTGGCGCATATCTGTAGTCCCAGCTACTCGGGAGGCTGAGGCAGTAGGATCGCTCGAGCCCAGGAGTTTGAGGTTGCTGTGAGCTAGGCTGATGCCACGGCACTCACTCTAGCCAGGGCAACAGAGTGAGACTCTGTCTCAAAAAAAAAAAAAAGAAACACATAGTTGAAGCAAATTAACATCTTGCAAATTGAGTGCAAATGTTCACACTTGGTGAAACTCCAACATGCCTCCAAGAACTACAAATGAATACATTCAGATCACAAAATTGTAGGTTATATAACTATCAATTTAAGAAGCAATAACAGTAAAATTTCAACTGACACCTTCATGGAAATGAGTCATTATAGGCAGTCAAGTTTTCTAAAAAGTTGTAGTTAATAATGCCCATTTAAGTACCAAAGCCAAAAGATTCTGAATTAAAATTCTCAAATTATAATATATATTCTTGCATTCTTAAGCAAAATATACTGAAAAAACCTTAACCTATGGCCCAAAAAAAAAGAAGAAATCCTGGCATATAGAAAACCTCATCTAGAAAAGACATGTGATGATTTATTCACAGAGCTTACCACATTTCCTTAAAGGTAAGCTCCTCTGAGAAATTTAAAATTAAACATTTAGATAATTTTGTCAAACACCAGCTATTATGTAAAGTAAGGTCCGTGTGTATGCACACACGACACAAGCATCTAAGGCACCTGGGGCAGTTCTGCTCCCCCTGAGGAACAGTCTGGAGAATTCATCAGTCCAAAGGGAACATTCATAAGGACTATCCCTGTCGCAGACATCCACCCTCATGAATGCACCGTCCTACTGCTGATCAAGCTCAGGTTAGAATGAAACGGAGATGGAACAATCAGAACACCATTCTCCCCATACCTCCTAAAGGGACATCTTGGAGCTGAGTCTTATCCTTCCTCCACTCAGAGACAACATCCAAGAGAGCATTAAAATGAAAATCCATGCGCTTGTCAATAGTGGGGTCAGTTATTCTTCCACCTTCCTGAATTAAGTCACATCTTTCTCCAAATTTATGCATGCTGATGCCAAGCTTCAAAATAATAAGAATAAGAAGGTGAAAATAATTTTCCCTGGAAAAAATATCTTACAGGTTCTAAGCTGAAATTAGACAGAGCTCTCATGGAGAAAAGGGACTATTACCTCTCAAAAATAAAGCTAAACGTGCTTCATGGGAAAGGGCAGCAAAGTCAGGCAGTGAAAAAAAAAAATGGCACGAAATCTACAAGACCTTATTTTATGAGAATGTGAGACGGCAGCAACGGCTTCTACACCATGCACTCTATAATTTTTGGCTAACGTTTCAGATGATAGGCACTGCCTGTCCTTGCTCTGATATTCTGTCTCCTCCATGGACCCTCATGTAAATGAACACACAAACACACAAACACCCGCAGCAGAAGCTGAAATTCAATTTACCATCAATAAATGTTTCAAAAAACCCTTGGGCCTAAGAAGTCTTCAAAGAAACTATGTAAGGTTGCCAGATAAAAGACAGGCTTCCCTGTTAAATTTGACTTTCAGATAAATAATGCATACATTTTGAAGTATAAGTATGTCCCAAATATTGCATGCAAAATAACCCATGTAATATTTGGGACATACTTGTACTAAAAAATGTCTTCTTTATCTGAAAGTCAAATGTAACTGAGAATCCTATATTTTTAGTTGCTAAATCTGGCAACTCTAAAATTACGAGCTAATCAAGTGGCCTGCAAATAACATACAAATAAAACTAAAGATCTTAGAAAAAGGAAAAAAAAAATATTTTACATCCTCTAGTTCCACCTTCTCAGAAAGGCAGAGTGTAATTGTTCTTATTTACTTTGCAGAGGGGACTGCTATATGTTACCTGCTTTAGAAGCTTATAAATACTACACACAAGCAAATTGAAACAGTTTTCTTTTCTTTATCTACAACACAAATCTTAAAGAAACTCACTTGCTCACACATCAGTGCTATTGGGTTATTAACACAGCCATTGACAATCTGGGCTCCTCTTCCCACTGTGACACCTTTAAAAGATTTATCATCCCATACTCGGCCTCCAATTCTGTCTTTGGCTTCCAGGACCGTCACCTAAAAAGACAATCCAAGAAGCTAAATACAAGAGTCATATCAGATACACTATGATAAAAATGTAGAATGACACTGTTCAATAACCTCTATATTTAGTTAATTTATTCTATTTCTACAGAAAAAACTTTAAAAAGCAGGCAGTGTGAACAGAAGCCAAAGTAGATGTCTGAAATAATCCAGATTCTAGCAAGGAGTGGTCTACTGGAGGAAGTCCTCAAACCATTTTCTCTCAAATCAGATAATAAGATTTGATGAAGACATGAAATGTATTCTGAAAGCTTTTACAAAATTGTATTCCATAAATTTAAAAGCACCATTAAAAACTAGTTTAAAGAGGTGTTTTTTTTCATATGAAATACCTATGTATGTAGCAAAATTCCTTTAGCATTGTAAATAAGCCTTTACTTCCCTCAGATATGACTATTATTTTAAAAGAAAAACGGTATGCCCTTCATGTGAGTCTGACTTCATGGGCTTGGCCTAACCAGTCCCACACCCAGACTATTTCATCTCCTCCACCTCCAATTTTTTTTTTGTTTTTGGAGCCAGGGTCTCACTCTTGTCACTTAGGGTATAGTGCAGTGGCACGATCATAGCTCACTGCAGCTTTGAACTCCTGGGCTCGAGTGATCCTCTCACCTCAGCCTCTGGAGGAGCTGGGACTTCTCCAAATTTCTAATGCTGGTGGCCCAAGAAGCTGCCACCGAGTGGAAAGGCTGAGTCTTCCTGCAGCCTTAAAATTCAAAGTGCCGCACTCAAACTTCCATGGGTTGCATTAACTGAAGAGGTGAGTCCTATTCATTGCAAGGCCAGTCATTTCATTTCTAGATCCCTGTAAGCACTTCTTCAAATTGCTCAAGAAGAGCTTCCCGGGGTTAACCATCTCTCAGGTTACTCAGAGGAATCTATTTCCAAACCATGAGGGGGGTGGATGGTCCCCCAGGCATCTCCCTCACCACTTGGGCAGAGTAAGAGGAAAGTTAATAGGGGTCCTCTGAATATTCTTTCTCAGACTTAAATTCTTCACTTTCTCTAACTAGAAAGGCCAAAACTCATGGTTCTACCTCCCTACCCTCTTTCTCTGACTTCGATTTTACACAGAACCACCCATTTCTAATTTCTTTTTCACATGAGAGGAAGGGTGAACATTAAAGACAGTCTCCCTAGACTTTGGGTATTATTAATAATAATCTTCCCTGTCATATAATCTGTAGGTTTCCCAAGTAAAAGACAAACTAACAAAAAACTTTGGCTCTAACATCTAAGGCTGAAATAATCAATTAAAACACTTTCTAGCTTAATACCACACACAAAAAATTTTTTAAAATGCAAGCACACTCAGAGTCTTCTGTTTTGTCAGCAACATAATGTAATCCAGGACATGGGTCTTCTATTCAGCAAAGAGAAAATCTCTCCTAGGCATAGCTATTGAAAACTTTTCTCATCTCAGGAAAGTCTTCCCACAGAGAAGTAAAAAGAGTGTTGTTTCTTTTAGCCAGAGGGAGAACAGTGAAAAGACTAATTCAGTTCTACCCAATTAATTTATACTTTTGGTTTACTGAAAAACAAAGTTCTTACAAAATAAGTTTTTAAAAAGAAAAAATGTGTCAGACCTAAAAAGAAAAAAATCACAGAAATGTGTGGGATGGTTAATTTGAATGAATTTAATTGAAATTAGTTATCAAATCACACATGTTTTGTCATCAAAGTCTTTATTTTGGCTAATTTTGAACCAGGCAAGAGTTTAGCAACAATATGTTGCATATTCTACCCTGGGGAAGCAGGTTACCTTAAACACGTACAGTACTCAGTCATTTAATTGTATCTCAACCAATGGATTAACTAATTCAATCTTGCTTCCAAAAGCAAAGGTTTTTGTTTTTCGGAGTAAGACTCAAAGGGTATTTTTGACTTGCATAAAAAATTTAACTGGGTATTTCAGAAACTTCTACAGAAGAAATGGTGAATTTCCATGCTATTTGTTGTCTCAAACTATTACAGAAATAAGAGCTTATTCCCATCACCTCTTTTGTGTTAATAATAATGTCAAGAATTTCTGCTGTAATACTAAGTCAGAATTTCTTCTAACTTGATCATTAGAGTCCAAAACCTTCTCAAAAGCTGTGGGAATTTCTATTTTCCTTTACCTTTGTATCAAATCAATTTCAAATTTTGTAACTTTTCTAGGATCTAATATAAAGATACAATGTATTTGGCACTCTTCACTAAAAATAGGAACTGGTTTCTTTTTTTTTTAAAAGAGATGAGGTTTCACTCTTTTATCTAGTCTGGAGTACAGTGGCACAATCACAGCTCACTGCAGCCCCAAACTCAAGCAATCCTCCCACTTCGGCCTTCCAAGTAGCTGGGACTACAGGTGTGCACCACCATGACCGGCCAGAAAGTGGTTTCTTTTTTTTTTTTTTTTTTGAGACAGAATCTCACTTTGTTGCCCTGGCTAGAGTGAGTGCCGTGGCGTCAGCCTAGCTCACAGCAACCTCAAACTCCTGGGCTCAAGCAATCCTTCTGCCTCAGCCTCCCGAGTAGCTGGGACTACAGGCATGCGCCACCATGCCCGGCTAATTTTTTCTATATATATATATTTTTAATTGTCCAGATAATTTATTTCTATTTTTTGGTAGAGACAGGGTCTCACTCTTGCTCAGGCTGGTCTCGAACTCCTGACCTTGAGCGATCCACCCGCCTCAGCCTCCCAGAGTGCTAGGATTATAGGCGTGAGCCACCGCGCCCGGCCCAGAAAGTGGTTTCTAAGTCTTAGAAAAGTTGGACCAAAAGGAACAGCCAACCATCTGCTTCCAACTACATGTCCCAAAAAGTCCTACCTTAATTCCAAAGTTATGCAGTTGCCTAGCAGCTGCTAATCCTGCTGGACCAGCACCAATAACGATGACTGATTTCTTAAAAAGAAAAGAAACAAAACTCCAATTAGAGTAATGATAACAATTTACTGTTTTAGTTGCTCTGGAACTGCCAAGCAATGTTAGTTCATCTACATCTCTTGATGTCCTTAGTTATTTTCCTAAAGAACATGGTGGTACTTGTGTTAAGTAAATCCCTTCCTTTTTTTCTACAGTCTGAGTAAACAGTGCTTGATCTTTTCCTCTTGGGAGAAACACATTTCCACAAAAGTCTTGTTTTGATAAGTTTTGTGGTGATTACGTGACTTTTACTAGTATTATTAATGGCAATAGACTAGCATTTGTCTTGACCAATGGGAGTGCTATCACTAAAGCTACAGTCACCTACATTGTGGTAGTCTTTAGGGAGAAGATACTGGTCGGTTCCCACGCGGAGAACTCCTGTGTTGATGAGACCTTTTCTTGTCATGAAATAAAGTATCCTCTCTACTTCCTGAACACATCGAATGCGCACCAGACCCCGGACAATGATGTGAGGAATACATTTCTGAGGAGTAAGAGCTTCCTGTGTTTGGAAATGAAAACAAATTGTTAAAAAACAAACAAACAAAAAAACTCAAGGAACTCAAACAATTCAATAGCAAGAAAATAACCTAATTAAAGACTGGGCAAAGGATCTGAATAGACATTTCTCAAAAGATGACATATGAATGGCCAACAGTTACAGCCATCCCTTGGTATCCATGAGGGACTGGTTCCAGGCTCCCCTGAGGAGACCAAAATCCACAGATGCTCAAGTCCCTTATGTAAAATGGCATAGTATTTGCATATAACCCATGCACAACCTCCCATATACTTTAAGTCATCTCTAGATTACTTATAATACTTAATATTATACAATATAAACAGTTGTTATATTGTATTCTTTAGGGAATAATGACAAGAAGAAAGGCTGTACATGGTCAATACAGATGCAACAATTTATTTTTTCCCAAAATTCTGAGATGCGGAACCCATAGATACCAAGGGCCAACTGTATATAAAAAAATGCTCAACATCACTATCAGGGAAACACAAATTAAAACCACAATCAAATATCATCTCGCATCTGTTAAAATAGCTATTACCAAAAAGACAAAAGGTAACAAGTATTGGAGAGAAAAGGAAACCCTTGTGCACTGTTGGTGGGAATGAATATTAGTACAGCTGTTACAGAAAACGGTATGGAGGTTTCTCAAAAAATTAAAAATAGAACTACCATAAGATCCAGCAACTCCACTGCTAGGTATATATTCAAAGGAAATGAAGACAGTATGTTAAAGAGATACCTGCACTCCCATGTTCACTGTAGCGTTACTCACAATAGCCAAGATATGGAATCAACCTAAGTGTCCGCTGAAGGATTAATAAAGAAAATGTGGTATATATACATAATGGAATACTATTCAGCCTTTAAAAGAAAATCCTGTCATTTGTGCCAACATGGATGAACCTGGAAGATATCATGTTAACTGAAATAAACCAGACAGAAAGACAAACACTGCATGATCTCACTCATATGTGGCATCTAAAAAAGTCAAACTCACAGAAGCAGAGAGTGGAATGTGTGTTACCAAGGGTTAAGGGGGTGGGTATGGGGCAATGTTGGTTGAAGGACACAAAATTTCAGTTTAGACAGGCAGAATAATTTCAAGAGATCTATCGTGACCAGGTAAGGTGGCTCATGCCTATAATCCTAGCACTCTGGAAGGCCGAGGCAGGCGGACTGCTTCCACTACATGTCTCCTGAGGTCAGGAGTTTGAGATCAGCCTGAGCAAGAGTGAGACCCCATCTCTACTAAAAATAGAAAAATTAGCCGGGCATTGTGGCATGCCTGTAGTCCTAGCTACTCAGGAGGCTGAGGAAGAAGGATCACTTGAGCCCAGGAGTTTGAGGTTGCAGTGAACTACGATGGCACCACTGCATTCTACCCAAGGTGACAGAGACTCTGTCTTAAAAAAAAAAAAAAAAGACAGAGATCTATTGTACAACATGGTGACTACAGTTAATAACAATGTATTGTATACTTGAAAATTGCTGAGATTTTAAGTGTTCTCACCACAAAAAATGATAAGCATGTGAGGTAATGCATGTTAATTAGCTTGATTTAGCCATTCCACAATATTATACATATTTCAAAACATGTTGTACATCATAAATAAAAGTCTCTTGGTTCCTCAAAAAGTTAAACATAAAATTACCATATGACCCAGTAATTCCACTTGTAGGTATATACCCAAAAGAACTGAAAACAGGTATTCAAACAGAATGTTCACTGCAGCAGTATTCAAATAGGCAAAAGGTGGAAACAATTCAGATGCCCATCAATTGATGAATGGATAAACAAAATGTGATCTATCCATACAATGGAATATTATTCAGCTATAAAACTGAACGAAGTTCTGACACATGCTACCACATGGATGTGAAAACATCATGCTAAGTGAAAGAAGCCAGTCACAAAAGGCCACATATGATTCCATTTATTGGAAATATCCTGAATAGGCAAATCTATAGAGACAGAAAGGAGATTAGTGGCTGCCAGGGGCTGGGAAAATGGGAGGTGACTACTTAATGGGTATGGGGTTTCCCCTTGGACAATGAAAAAATTCTGGAACCAGATAGTGGCAATGGTTTTACAATACTGTATATGTACTTAATGCCACTAAATTGTACGTTTAGAATGGTAAAAATGGTAAATTTTATGTTATGTATATTTTATTACACTTAAAAAAATTCTCAGGACAATTCAAATCCATTATTTAACACTAAGATAGTAAGTGCAAAGAGAGGTTTGTCCAGTAGGGGAAAAGAAGAAAAAAGGGACAAAAGGAGGACACAGCAATTTATAGTTTATCACATGAGCTTCCCCTCACCAAGAATGACTGCTGCAAGGAGCATGGGGGACAGCACATCACATTCCCAACTCAACAAAGGCCACTACAGAAATCCCGGCTGCTGCTTGTACTGGCAGCAGGAAAAGCTGGATTCTCATGACTGATAAGATGTGGCGGGGCTGATTTAAGAACCTAAAGGAAAAAAAAAGATGTTGCCTTTCTCTGCTGACCCAGCTTTGGCAAGGCCTTGGTCTGTTTCAAAGACTCAAGAGTCATGAAGCCACTACTCCAGACCAGTGTCAGGAAGTTGGAACAGGCACCAAGGGCTCCCCCAACCCCAGGCCTCTCCTCTATTCCTGTCACCAACGCCTGGCTCCACCAGAACCTAATCAAACCCAGGCAGATGACCATATACCAGAAGTAGTAAATATGTACAACTGTTGGCTGAGATTGTTGCAAAAGATAATAAATTGGTTTGTATTCACGAAGTTAAAAAAAAAATTCAACATCTTTGATTTTTTAAAAGCAAATATATTTATGTCTTTCCACTAGAGTATTAAGTATACACAATAAATTCTAGTTTCTTATTAAAAACTAAGATAGATCCAGACTGACAAGTTCAGGACTTTTTCTATAACATTCTCCCCTATATAAGTCAAATTTCAATGTCAAATAAAAGGAAATGTGAAGAAAAATGAATCCAATGCTGTTTCTGAAAAGTACATCTTTGTAACCTATTTATATGAAATCCTGAACACAATTTTGTTCGATTCAGTAAATGTTTATTGAGTACCTACTCAAGCGTGCTGGGCAGAAAATGAGTATTTGTACCTTGCCCAACCAACTCACCTGGATAGAATTCATATAATTGCATGAACAGCCATAACTTAATCAGGTCATCTCATGCTGGATTCTCCCTTTTTTTTTTGCAAGTACAAGGTGAAATTTATTGATGTGGGGCAAGATAGGATTACAGAGCAGCAGCAAGATACAGGTTTACAGAGCAAGATACATACACCACAGATGACGACCGGACCCCTTGCTGTAGCAAAAGAGCTCACAGTGGATTCTAATCCAGTGAAATATCAGGGTGAAGTTGAACCATCTTTCTTTAATCAAGACTACTTTGGCACTCTTGCACAACATTCTGCATTCAGCAGTGACTCAATTGTTGAAGAAATTAATAAATCAGAAAAATCCTAGGGTCAAGTCTTTGTTTTTTTGTTTTTTTAAAAAACTAGTATTCCCACTCTGCCCCCCAGTTTATCTTCACGCTTTTCAAGGTGGGTGCTGTGTGATGTTTCTAACATTTATTTAGTCCCAACAGAGAGAAAAGCATTGGTCTTGGTTGCTTGAGGACACAGAGGAGAATAAAACTTAGTCCCTGCCCTCAAATGTTCATAATCTAACCTTTGATTTTTCTTTTTTCCTTCTGGCATTGCTACTGAAACTCTTTGACCAAACTTTGTACCTTATACTCACTCATTACAGAGTCAGCATTCTGATTCTGTATAGTATAAAGTGGTGGCTCTCAACAGGATTGACTCTACCCCTTTTTGGAAATGTCTAGAGATGTACCCGGGTGTTGTTAAACATCCTACAATGCGTAGGGCAGCCACCACCACAAAGAATTATCTGTTCAAAAGGTTAACAGTGCCAAGGCTAAGAAACCATGATCTAAAGCTTCCATCCCTGGATAAAGCAGTTTCCCTCCTTCAACAAAGTACTCTGTCCACATGCTGTTACCTAATGTGCCCTTACTTACTTTGCAGTTAGTATACCACAGTGCGAGGATGAGGTTTCTCAATGCCAGGTACATGGTGGGGTCTCGAGAATATTCTGGAAACTCATAGAGCTCATCCAGTTCCATCACATCTGGCCTCACACAGAGGGCTTTGCCACACTCATTGGGCTGGTAGAAAGGCTGGAAGTACCGGTTCATGTCTGGAACTGACAGGTGACACAAATGAGCAACTCTGCGAGCTGTGACTTCCAAATCCAGAAGAATCAAAGAGAAAAAACAAACCAAAAAGGATAGCCTAGACAAACCCTGCGGTCTATCCGACATAAATCTCTCTGCTTCCTCCCTCCAAGTTGGTCAAAATACATATGAATTAAATATTTTTTTTCCCAATCTTTCTTCACAAGTCATTTACAACTTTAATTTCTGTAGTATGGAGAAAAATTTTAATTTTTCATTGTAGGAAAAAAACCACATACCATAAAATTTACCATCTTAACCATTTTTAAGTGTACCTTTCTGTAGTATTAAATATATTCAAATTGCTGTGCAACAGACCTCTAGAACTTTTTCATCTTGCAAGACTGAAACTCTATACCTACTGAACACCAACTTCCCATGAGATATATTTTAAAAGTTAACTTTTATGGCATTTTTCTGATTATAAAATAGGTTCACAGAAATAAATGACAATTACTAATCCTTGAATATGTCCAAGTGGAGGGGTTACATTTAGGGGTATACTCTACCCTTCTTTCTGTTTCTACGAATAGAGAATATTATGATGATATTTGTTGTATCTATAATATATTGGATATTAACAACAGATATTGGAAAACTGCTATAAAAGTGCTGTTTTCTAACCTACTTTTTAAAATTTATAGTATCATTTTCCCATGTCACCAACTATGATTTCGATGGCTATATATTTTCTTATTATTTAACCACTCCCCTATTGCTAGGCATTTAAATTTTATCCAATTATTTCACTATTATAAAAAATGCCAAAACAAATGTCTTTGTATATAAACCCTTAGATTTACTTTTGATTATTTATTTAGAACAAATTCCTAGAAATGGCACTGCTGGTCAAAGAGTCTATTTTAAGGTTTTTGATGCACACTGCCAAATCACCTTTCATAAATGTGCACTCTAATAGTATTTGAGTGCCTGTTTCAGTACACCTTCATTAACTCTGGGAATTACAACTTCAGCTTTGATTTCCACAACTACATTTTAAGAGGGCCCAGTGTTATCAAAAACCTTAAGATAGGGCCACAATGCAAAAATCTATTTGTACTATCAAAAATGCAGTTTGTTCATGTACAGGCATTAGAAAATCCAGAATTCTTGCTTCTACACCAAGATTCTAATGGAGAATTTTAAAGATTTCTTTAAAAGTAAATAGTCAACAGCATGCCTGCCCTGACCTGAGGTTTCAAATTTTTTCAAGAGTAGATCATTTTTGCTGAGATCACCAATGACATAATTAGCAGCAGAAAGACTCACAGAAAAAAGGACTGCTCATGTAGTTCAAAACTATTTCCTGATAAGTCAGAGTTCATGTTATCGTTAAATTAGACAGCTATCCAACTTTCAAATAAACACTCATTAAACCCAGTAGGTAATTCATGAGTAAGTGCTGCAGGCCTTCTAGATTCGTCAGAGAAAAATTAACTGCACGCTATACACAAACGACATGACTGATCTACAGGATAACTAAATCCACGAAACAATGTGCTTTATGTCACAGGCTGCTTACATTAAAAAAAATCTTTTGCATTTTGCTCACCCACATTTCCAGGGAGGGGAAGGGAATGGAAGGCAGGGAATACTAGGAACAGCTCTCACCCGGCACAGAGGGGGCTGTCTTGGAGTGCTCCAGCTTCCCCGGGCTGGCATTGCTGCCGGTGGTGGCACGGTTTGTGCTGGTGCAGGAGGGGCTCATGCCAACGCAGTCGGGGTAGTAGGCAGAGAGCAGGGGTGCTGCCACGCTGTCTTTCAGCAAAGGAGGTAGAATGAGCATGGAGTACCACCAATGGTTGGAAACTTCCGACACTCGCTGAGAGGGGCCGAGCAGAAGAGGGAGAAGAACAGACAAGAAGTGTCCATGCAGATTCCGCCAAGGACAGGATACTCTTCATTTCATTCATCTTTAATTAACCCTCTCATTGTGCTTTCTCCCTCTCAATCTTAACAATTCTGCACACACGGATTTTGAAACAAACATGGTCTGATGATACCTGGAAAGAATGTTTCCTAAGCAGAATTCTTTCCGACATACAGCAATAGCCTCCTCCACCCGCCCCCCACCCAAAGCCAGGTAAGTCTTAAAGCTGAGCCATTTACTATACCCCAAGCCTATGTTTAAGCCTGATATGGGAAATACATCTCTTCTTGGTAATCATCTATCATCCACCCCCTTTTACTTAGGATTTCAAGACCGCTGAAATTGAGAAACTGGGCATAAAAAATAATGCTCCTGAGTAGAGGTCAAGCATTACTGATTTTTGCCAAGTGCTACCACAAAGCTTTCAGAGAGAAAACTATACTGCAACCATCAAAGTCAGATGCCAAATGTAGAACTGAACAAAATAAGCTATTTTCAGTCTTCAAATATGTGATCATGTTCCAGAGTTGGTTTAACATATGGAGTCACTGGATCACAGCACCCCCGTGATGGCTAACTGCTGCAATAAAAATAAAACTTACATGGCTTCTGAAGCGACACTGCCACAAAGCCCATGGTAGACAGAAAGCCTTTTTAAAGCACAATCGTAAACATATGCTCCAAGAATTCTAAGAATCTGACACAGGGAACCTTGAGCTCAGGGACCTCCTCTGTAGACAGGTCCCCAGGCTCCATGCAAATGCCATTTGCCACCAAGCAGAAGTTTGCAAACTTGGAGTCTACAGGGTAAATCTGGCTTGAAGATACATTTTGTTTGGTCTTCAGATTTCAGAGTTCAAATGGCAGCAAGCATTTTTCAGTTTACTACAAGCCCTAATATCTCCTATAAATTACTGCCAGCTGCCTCGCACATTCATCTTCCTCAAATATCCTGAAGGTATTTGAGTCTGCATCCTTTGCTCTCAAGACTTATTCTAGGTTTGGCTATCCTGGACCAGCCTACACTGTCCCAAAAGAAGGGGAGCTCCAGCTCCTTTCTAAACACAGGTCTGCCTCTACCAAGCCTCTTCCTACCTCAGTCCCAAGGAAAGAGTAAACAGAATTCAGCCCCTGACACTCTGATTGGACCATGTAGAGGGCAGAAGGCTGGTGCCTTAAAATACATGAACCTGACTCATCCTATTCTTTTCTATTTCATGGGTCACATAGCAGAGTAGGCAAATTGAGTCAAGACCCAAGAGAGGTCCTGCCATCTTGCCACCTCCTCCTAGTCTTTTTTTTTTTTTTTTGAGAAAGAGTCTCGCTCTGTTGCTCAGGTTAGAGTGCAGTGGCATCAGAGCTCACTGCAACCTCAGACTCCTGGGCTCAAGCGATCCTCCTGCCTCAGCCTCCCAAGTAGCTGGGACTACAGGCGTGCACCACCACGCCCAGCTAATTTTTTTTTTTTCTATTTTTAGTTGCCTGGCTAATTTTTTTTCTGTTTTTTAGTAGAGATAGAGTCTCACTCTTGCTCAGGCTGGTCTTGAACTCCTGACCTCAAGCGACCCTCCTGCCTGGGTCTCCCAGAATGCTAGGATTACAGGAGTGAGCCACCCACCCAGCCTCTAGTCTTTCTTTTCCCTAGAAGCCCACTCCAACCCAGCGTCTGCATTAGCATGGGAGAAACTCAAAACAGTGACTAATAAATTAGCATTTGCTCCTGCTAGTCACCATTCCTGTACACCTGGCTAGAATTCTGTCAATATGCCATCAAAAATCCCATTCTTATCTTTAATACATATGCCACTGAAGAAATGATACTTTATGTAGTCAATCCATTAGTGTATTTAATCAAATATGCAGTGTATTGGATTAGTGTTCCCCAAAAATTCATGCCCACCTAGAACCTCAGAAGGTGACTTTATTTGGAAATAAAATCTGTACAGATGTAATGAGTTAGGATGAGGTCATTCTGGAACTGAGAGAGCCCTAAATTCACTATGATTGGTGTCCTTATAGGAAGAGAAGAGACACAGAGTCAGGGAAGACACACAAGGAAGGTGGCCATGTAATGACAGAGGCAGAGATCAGAGTGGTGTGTCTACAAGCCAAGGAAGGCCAAGGATTGCTGACAACCACCAGAAGCTGGAAGAGGCAAGGGAGGATCCTCCCTGGAGCCTCCAGAGGGAGCACAGCCCTGCCAACACCTTGATTTTGGACTTCTGGCCTCCAGAACTGCAGGAGAATACATTTCTGTTGTTTTACGCCAACCAGGTTGTAGTAACTTGTTACAGCAGGCATAGGAAATCTACATACCCACTAGAAATTTAGAAACTGCTTTAAAAGTGACCCTATAATCCACAGAAATAAAAAAAAAAGGTAAATGATTATGGCTATAGACCTGTTCCTGACTTTTTCTTAACTGAACACAAAAATAAGTAACTGGCAGATGAATATCCAGGGACTCTCCCAAATATTTTAAGTTCTTATATCCCATGAATATGGCCTCTGTCCTAAAGTTTGTATTCTTCTGGGTGCAAAACAGTCTCAATATTAGGGGACAGGACAATAAGTACTGCAATTGTATTTAAAGTTATTTTTCCTTTATATAATCTCATCCTTTCTACGTTAAATCCAAAAATTATTTGAGCCACCACTTTATTGTGGATTGAGGGTAAATCTATTATTAAAAATGTGTATATATACGCACATATACATACACACACCCCTTCATATAACAGAATGGATTCAAAGTAGATTTGCCAAGTGTCAATTCTCCCTTTGCCTGAAAATCCATCATAGTCCCTGAGTTTCACACATCTAAAACAACCGCAAATTCATAATCCTAAATCACTAAAAATCAGAATGACTCAGAATTTTAGTAACTGAGAAACCCAGAATTTTAAAAATCGTTTTCTGAAACAGTCACTGGCTCTGGTTACATGGCACATGGAGTTTGTCAACTCAGGTAGCAAAGTTTTATGAAGACACAGGAAATGTGAGGAGGCTTTGCCAGCTGGGGTACTGTTCCCCCTTCACATCTGGGCGTGGCCAGGACAGAGCAGTGAGGCTGAGGTCAGAATGCACAGAAACACTCCTGCAGCTGAAGCCAGGCCAAGACAACCAAATTATGGCCCTCTTGTTCTTTTCTTAGAAGGAGTCAAGTGGAGAAGAGGTCACAAAGTCATCCTTGAAAAACAAGTATAGCAAGTCTGCTCCCTCAAGCACAGCAGGGGAGCAGTGTCTTCCTGTTTATTTCCTTTTAATGTAAAGCAATACTTCACTTTTTTTTTTTTAAGTTGTGGGGGTGGGATCACCCACAATACTAGCATTTTCATAATATTGCTAGCATTTTCATAATATAGTTACTTTAGATTAAAAAGTCTTTGATCAGCAACCAAATAAAGAGAAAGAAACTCATCAAACTGTTACTGTCATTTACTTATAGTACTTATTGAAGGCACAATTAACCCCAATCCGGAATATGCAGAAATACTCACTAGATCCTCTGGGAGAGAACAATGATCTGAGGTCTCAGGCTGCAAAAAGAAAACCAAGTTTTAATTGGGTTTACTTATAAAGTATAATCTTAAGTGTTTATTTACCTTCAATAAGATACCCCTTTTCACCTATTAGACAAGCAAAGAAATAATGTTTTGATAAAATACTGGATAAGTGAGAGTGTGCAGAGACAGGTACTCTCAAAAGATGTTTCTGGTGGAAATAAAGGAATATAACAACTATAGACAGCAATGACAAAATATGAACAGTTTAAAATACACAATTTGCATTATCTTGTATAACCAAAGATACCTATGATATGCCCAGCAATTCTATCCTTGATATATTTTCTAGAGAGACCCTTGTACATGTGCTCCAACAGAAGTATTAAAAAATGTTTGGACCAGGTGTGGTGGCTCATGCCTATAATCCTAGCACTCTGGGAGGCTGAAATGGGAGGATCACTTGAAGTCAGGAGTTCAAGACCTGCCTCAGCAAGAGTGAAACCCTGTCTCTACTAAAAATAAAAAGAAATTAGCCAGACAACTAAAAATGGAAAAAATTAGCTGGCGTGGTGGCACATGCCTGTAGTCCCAGCTACTTGGGAGGCTGAGGCAGGAGGATCACTTGAGCCCAGGAGTCTGAGGTTGCTGTGAAGTAGGCTGATGGCACAGCACTCTAGACCAGGCAACAGATCAAGACTCTGTCTCAAAAAAAAAAAAATTCAAAGGAGCATTGTTTGTAATAGAAAAAAGCTAACAACTCAAAAGTTCATCAACAGTAGAATGGATACCTAGGTCATATAGTCAAACACTGGCATGCTACACAGCAATGACAATGAACTACGACTACACATTACAATGTGGACACACCTCACAAACATTATATTGAGCAAAAGAAGCCAGACCAAATGATTCCATTTACATAAAATTCAAAAACAAGTAAAAAAAAAATTGATAGTTTGTAAGTCAGAAAAGCAGGCAGCTACTCTGAGGAAGAAGGGATGGAGGCTGTGACTAGAAGCAGACCCAGGGGGTTTTTGAGAGGCTGGTGAGTGTTCAATGTCTTCATTGGGATGCGGCTCAACGAATACTTGGTGAAAATTCATTGAGCTGTGCATTTTGATTTGTGCATTTTCTGTTCGAAGGTTATGCTTCACTAAGAAAAGGTATCTAAATAAACTGAAGATTGGTATACCGTATGACCTAGTAATTCTAGTCCGTGGAATCTATTTCAGAGAAATATGTACACTTGCAGGGCAAGAATGCTCACAGCAGCACTGTACATAACAGCCAAAAACTAAAAACAACCATTATGTCCATGAACCCCAGTAAAGATACACTGAAGTACATTCACACAATGTTCTACTACCAGCAGGGAAAATTAACAAAGCAGAGGTTTAGGCATCCACCTGCATGCCTCTCAAAAACCTCAATGTTCAATGAAAAGAGCAAGTTAGAGAGGAACACAAGCAGTGATGACACAATTTAAAACCAGTACAAAAATAGGCAAAACTTAATGTTCAGGATTTCAGAAATATGTCATTAACTCTAACAAAAGCAAGGGAATAATAACTACAAAATTCAGAATGCTGTTTACCCCAGCAGGGAAAAGACAGGGAGTAACTACTAAGGCGCACATTGGGAGGTCTGAAACATTGGAAGTGCTCTGTTTCTTAAACTGGTAGGTACAGGCATGTTTTGCTTTAATTCTTTATTCCTTACATACAAGTTATACATCTTTTTGTGTCTATAAATTATTTCATATGAAAACAACTGGTATATACCCTTTGACACAGAAATTTTACTTCCAGGAATTGATCGTACCAATTATACTCAAAAATGGCATAGATACAAATCTATTGCCTGCAGCCCCATCACTAATAATAAAACAATAAAATAATAATAATAAAAGTCACGTAAATGACCTTCGATGGTGCTTAATTAAGCATGGGACATCCGTTCAGTAGAGTATTTATTAGACAGTCATTAAAGAGAAAGAAGAGATCTTTATGTACTGACATGCAAGCATCTTTAAGGCATATCAAATGACAAGGATCCAGAACAGTGTGTGTAGTTTGCTACTGTTCTCTTTCATATTGTTC
>NW_012144300.1:1279970-1283664 GCF_000956105.1 Propithecus coquereli
TCGAACTCCTGAGCTCAAACAATCCGCCCGCCTCGACCTCCCAGAGTGCTAGGATTACAGGCGTGAGCCATGGCGCCCCGCCACAATTTTTTTTTTTAAAGTTGGAGTGATTCCAACTTCTTATCATTCTCATAATATATTTTCTCAACCTTTTAGGGAGTTTTAAAAAACTAATATTACTTGGAATGAAGAAATATTTTATGTTCAGCAATTTTATTGCACTTTGGCTTCTTTTTCTTATTTTAAATCGATGTTATATTAAACTCATTTTACAAAACAGCATATACAGTACTATTCCTTAATAGGAAGCTACTTGTCAGCCAGGCCTTCTCCCTGTATAAACGCAGGAATATTCTTGAGTGAATCTCATGGTGGTTATTTCATAAAGACGATTAAAAAAAATTCATGTAGTCATCTTTGTTCTTTTCTATATTGCTTGAATTTTTCAATTATGAACCCATATCATTTGTCTAAAAACATTCTAAAGAAAACCTTAGAGTTTTCAAAAACTACTTAAATTGGAGAAACCAAAAATAACAACTGCCTCCCAAAGAAAAATTCTAACAAATAAAAAAAGGCACGTGGATAGTCTGAACAATTCACAGAGATGAAGTCAAAGTTACACATTCAATTACCAGCAGGTAAAAGAGATATGGATAACTCCAAATTACAGTTTAGTCAAAGCACAGAACAAAATGTAAAATCATACCCAGTATTTAATAACAATATTATTATACAAGTTATCCAAAATCTTTTTAAAATAATTGTTTGGAACTAAAAATCATCACATAAACAGGTTCTTTGAAAATGGCTCAAAAGACAGAATCTATTAAAATAATGTGCTTTTTTTGGACTGCTTGGCTGAACTCTCCTTTAACATTATAATGAAAGCTATTGAGTCTACTTTTCATTGAGAAGTAATCAGGGGCACAGGTGCTAGTTAAGGTCAGTGCAACCAAGGCATTGTTCCTGCCAGCTGGACGTGCTCCAGTCCATCTCACGAGCCCATGACACGTGTCTTCATTGCTTAGATTCCAGTTCCCATCACTGCAGCCACTCAGCTTGGAAAGGACTTACCCACCCCCTTGTTGACAATCCCCTCCCAATTTTCCTTTTCTACCCTTCAGAAAGGCCTTCTACTCTCAAAAGTTGAGCTTGAAAATTAATCAAGGGCTAAAGTGAAAGACTTTAGAACAGGTCTTACCAATTCCAGACACCTGGTCTCAGGCTGGGCTTTCCATCCCGCACTCCCAAACTACTAACATCAGGGAATAAAAGGGATACCAACACAGAGCCCAGCGACACTAAAAGGAGAATAAGGGAACAGTGCAAACAACTTTAACAATTTGACAACGTAGATGAAAACCACAACTTCCTTGAAAAACACAATCTTTCAGAATGGATAGAAGTCATAAACCACCTAAATGGCCACATATTTATTAAAGAAATTGAATTTGTAATTTCTAAACTTCTTACAGAGAAAACTACTGGCCCAAATTGCTTCACCAGTGAATTCAACCAAACACTAAAAAAGAAATAACATCAACCTAATACAAAAAACTAACAAAATTGAAAGCAGGATATAATTCCCTTTTGTTTTATGGAGCCAGCGTAACTCTGAAAGCAGAGCCTAATAAGGGTATCACAAGAAAGGAAAGTGACAAAGTATTCATCATGAACACAGACGCAAAAATCTTTAACAGAAATATAATCAAATCTGGTAATATATAAAAAGGATAATACACTAAGAACAAGTAGAATTTTTTCCCCCCAGGAATGAAACATTGTTTCAATATTTCAAAACTGGTGTAATTCACCACATTAACAGATTAAAGGAGAAAAACCACATGATCATAAGATTCAGCAAAAGTATTAGACAAAATCCAACATCCATTTGTAATAAAATGTTCTCAGCAAACTAGGAAAAGGAACTTGTCCAATTTCACAAAAGGCATCTGCAAAAGCCTACAGCCAACACTGTACGTAATAATAGATACTGAACACGTTCCTCCTAAAGTCAGGAACAAGGCAAGGATGTCTGCTCTCACCGCTACTATAGAGAACGCTGTCACTGGTGGGTCCTGACCAATGTAATAAGGCAGACGAAGAGCAAAAAGAAAAGTCGGTAGACAACCATGACTATATGACTGGTTTTGTAGACAGCCCAAAGGAATCTACAAAAAGTTCTATGAAACTTAATAAGCGAAGTCAACAAAGTTTCTGTGTATGAGGTCAATATACAAAAATCAATTGTCTCTCTATATAATTGCAACAATGAACAACTTAAAAATGGAGTTAAAAATAAATCCTACTTACGATTACAGAAAACAAATCTAGAAATAAATCTAACAAAAGGCATAAAAGACATCCTCAGTGAAAACTTATAAAACATTGTTGGGAGAAATTAAAGAACTTTGAAAAGATGGAGAGATATACTACGCCCATGGGTCAAAAGGGGGGTCAGAAAACATCTTCTGTAAAGAACCAGATAATAAATATTTTAGGCTCTGTCACGACAACTCTGTCACTGCAGCATGAAAACAGCCACAGACACTACGTAATAAATGAGCATGACTGTCTTCCAATAAAACTTTATTTACAAAAACAGGTATGGTCCAGATTTGGCCCATGAGTCATCATTTGCCAACCCCTTAGAAGTCTGAAAAATGTAAAGATGTCAGTTCTCCTCCAAATGATCTATAGACACAATGCATTCCAATCAAAATTCAAGAGGCTTTTCAGTAGATACTAAAAAGCTGATAAACCTTATATAGAAATATAAAAGACCTAGACTAGCCAAAACAATCACAAAAAGGAAAAACAAAATTAGAGGAACTTACATTACCTGATTTTAAGACTTACTATAAAGATACAATAATCATGATAGCATAGCATTGAATCAAGATAAACAAAGATCAATGGAACAAGTTCCAGAAATAGACCTACAGGTATGGTCAACAGATTTTTTATAACAGTGCTAAGACAATTCAATGTGAATAGTCTTTTCAACAAATGATAATGAACAACTAAATAACTGTATGGAAAAAAAAATTTTTTTTTGAAACAGGGTCTCACTCTGTCACCCCAGTAGGAGTGCAGTGGCATCATCATAGCTCACAGCAACCTCAAACTCTAAGCTCAAGTGATTCCCCTGCCTCATCCTCCTAAGTAGCTGGGACCACCAGCACATGCCACCATGCCCAGCTACTTTTTCTATTTTTTGTAGAGATGGGGTCTCGATATGTTGCCCAGGCTGGTCTCAAACTCCTGGCCTCAAGTGATCCTCTCATCTCAGCCTCTCAAAGTGCGAGGATCACAGGCATGAGCCACGGCACCCGACCTTATATGGAAAAAAGTTGAATCTTAGCCTATCCCTTACATCAAAACCAAAAATTAAAGAGAGGGTGACCTAAATGTAAAGGCTAAAAATGTAAAGAAAACACAGAATATTTTTACAAGGTGAAAGGTAGCCAATGGTTTCTCAGAAGAAACACAAAATATTCTAAGCATAGATGGAAAAATGCAGAAAGTAGGCTTCAAAATTGAAAGCTCATAAAAGAAGACCTATTTAGAAAAGGCTTAACGTGGACTGGGAAAAAAGATTCAAAATACATACTTACATACTCATATCCAGATTACATAAAGAACTACAAATCAGTAAGACAGCACTAATTAAAAAAAAAAAAAAAAAAAA
>NW_012144300.1:1285459-1288163 GCF_000956105.1 Propithecus coquereli
TAAGTAATTGCCAGATTTCAAAAAAGGTACAGTAAACCAACCATGGCTGAGTCCTAACTGCCAAACATATCTGTTCATCCCTTGTTCCTTACTACCAGGATCCTGGTTTTGTTTGGTTTTGCAACATGCTCAGTTATAAAATATTTTCTTCCTTTGTTCTTGCTGTAATTCGGAGTAGCTGCATGATTCTGTTCTGGCCAAGGAGATATAAGTAGAAATGTACTGTTGGAACTTGCAGGAAAGCTCCCTTGTCCTGAATAAAATAGGGATAGACTTAGCTGACACCCTTGTTGCCCTTTGCCCTTCCCTGCTTTTCTGCTTAGAATTTGGACACAATGGCTGGTGGTGCAGCAATCACTTTGTGGCCTTAAGGATGGAAGATAAAAGAAAGGTGGCTGGACTGGAAACCAGAAGGAGACTTCCTTGGGCAACTAACTCAATTCTGGACAGCCTGCTTCCAAATTGTAATGACAGAAAAGTAAAATCCTTAATTGGTTAAGCCATTATAGTCGAGGTTCTGTTACATGCACACCACTACAACCCTGACACAGTGATTAATACAATAAACGAAAAACATACACCATTCCTCTTTACTGACAACTACATTAATGTATCAATTACTTCAAAGGGAAAACCAAAAGAGATCATACCTTAACAGTAGTATTTGGTTTCATACCGCATCGGTAAGTCCTTGCTATCTGTGGAGTAAGCTGGATTTCCTTGGTAAGCTGCCTCCATTTTCTACATTCAGGTTTTGTACACTGCACCTAGATGGGAAATAATAAATCAAGATCAACAAGTTGGATAATCATCAGTTACCATTTGTATCCTCCACCACTTTGTCATGTTCTCCAACCTTTTAGCAATCCTATTTTTTTCTCCCCCTTGCATCACCGCCACCCATAAAATCCACTTTTACTCCATTAGGGTAATTTCTGATTCAATACTAGCTCAGTGCAAAGGGGATGTGAGTGCAGTTGTCAGAAAGATTTTCCCACCATAACCTAAAGAAACAATCACAGTTAAATTTAGTTTGTTAGTCAAAAAGTACGCACACTAAATGTAACGTGGTGTGCTGGGCTGGATCCTGGAATAGTAAAAGAACATTAGGGAAAAAACTGATGGAATCCAAATAAAGTCTATAATGTAGTACTGTGCCAATGTTAATTTCTTAATTTGACAAATAATCATGGTATGTAAGATGATAAGGGGATGTAAGATGATTAGGGGAAACTGGGTGAAGAATCTATGGAAACTTTCTGTACTATCATGGCAACTTTCTGTAAATTTAAAATTATCCCAAAATAAAAAGGTTATTTTTTAAAAAATGTACAGATATATTCACTTGCAAAAGAATGAAGTCAGACTCCCTATATAATTTTTGTATATGTGTGAAGACATATATACATATGTGTGAAGACACATATACAAAAAATTAACTCAAAATGGATCAAATACCTAAAAGTCAGCACTAAAATGCTAAAACTCTTAGAAGAAAACAAAGGGGTAAATCTTTATGACCTTGGATTTGGACATGGATTCTTAGCTACAACACCAAAAGCACAAGCAACAAAAGAAAAAAAATGGATAAATTCAACTTCATCAAAATTAAAAATTTTGTACATCAAAGGATACTACCAAAGTAAAAAGACAATCTATAGGAGAAAACATTTGCAAATCACAGATCTAATAAGGGTTTAGTATCCAAAATATATTTAAAAATTCTTACAACTCAACAACAGAAAGACAAACTCAACTTAAAAATGGGCAAAAGATGTAAACAGACGTTTCTCCAACGATGTACAAATGAACAACATTTCTACAACGATATACAAATGAATAACACAAAAGTGTTGTTGGATATTAGGGACATGCAAATTAAAACCAAGTAAGATACTACTTTAAACCCAATAGAATAGCTAGCATCAAAAAATAAAGAACAAGAGTTGGTGAGGATGTGGAGAAAACTTAGCCCTCATATGCTAGAGAAAAGAATGAAAAAAGGTGCAGCATCTATGGAGAGGAGTTTGGAGGCCTCTCAAATAGTTAAACACAGAATTACAACACGATCCAACAATTCCATTTCTAGGTATATAGCCAAAAGAATTGCAAACAGTTATTTCAAATACTTGTATATAAATGTTCACAGAAGCACTATTCACAATAACCAAAAGGCTGAAATGACCCAAATGTCCATCAATAGATGATTCGGCAAACAAAATGTGACATATCCACCCAATGGAATATTAATCACCCATAAAAAAGAATGAAATACTGACACATGCTATGATGTAGATGAACTACAAAAACATAATGCTAAGTAAAAACAGCCAGACATGAAAGGTCACATAATGCATGATTCCATTCATATGAAATATCCAAAATAGGTAAATCCATAAGGAAGATTAGTATTACTAGTACCAGGGACTGGAGAGAGGGAGAATTAGGGCTCCTTTGTAGGTAATGAAAATACTTTGGAATTAGACAGAGGTAGTGATTGTACAACACAGTAAATATACTAAGTGCCACTGAATTGTACACTTTAAAATGGTTAATTTGGCCAGGCTCAGTGGCTCACGCCTATAATCCCAGCACTCTGGGAGGCTGAGGCAGAAGGACTGCTTGAGGTCAGGAGTTCGAGACCAGCCTGAGCAAGAACAAAAGCAAGACCCCGTCTCTACTAAAAATAGAAAAAATTAGTCGG